>NC_047121.1:67845362-68145362 GCF_902500255.1 Thalassophryne amazonica
TCACACAGCTTTCCTTACTTAAAATGGAGTTGAAGCCAAGTTGCTGTTGAGTTGCATGTTGTAAAACCTTCTGCAGCAAACTTGAAACTTGAATGAAACTTGACTACAACAATTGCAGAACTCGACATTTTGACACTAGTTTCATGCAACAACCAATCAAAAAGCTAATATGGTGTCACATAAAGATGTGAAACTGGTATTGGAGTGGTTTGGTTCACCACAATTATTAAGCAATGCGCAAAAAGCAGAAATAAATGTTCATCAAAAGTATAAAGCACCTTGTCTGTCCTTTTCTGTGTGTGTGGGCATGTGTGGCTCCGCAGCCCATATATGTGGAACGTGGGTGAGACCTAGGCAGGACAAATGAAGCCCAAACATAGACAGGTTAACCTTGGTTCGGGTGTTTATTCAGTCATATTTATGGAGACTGACCGCAGCCGGTCTGCTCTGTGTCAGCCTGATCCCGTCAGATCTCAGAAGCTAAGCAGTGAGGCGTCTGGTTAGTACTTACCTCTTTGGAACACCAGCGACTGTGTGTGTTTCTCCAGGTAAAACGGGAATTGCGTCAGGAAGGGCATCCGGTGTGAAACTTGTGCCAAATACCAATGCGGATCTGACTGTATCCGCTGTGGCGACCCCAAACAACACAGGGGCAGCCGAATGGACAACATTATTTATGGAGACTGACTGATGGTTCTCATCAAGGTTTTGTTTTGATTTGGCCGTTAAAAATGAACTTTACCTAATTTCTCCAAGGTACCAATAGCTGTGACAAATCCTAACACAGTTAGCAGCTTAGTGACGAGCTCAGCTAACTGGCTAACATCGCTTCAGGTGCTTATTAAATCATAATTCACTGGGCTAAGCGGTGATTCTCATAATGGTTTTGCTTTGATGTGGCCATTAAAAGGTATGACCCTTTCATTTCCTCAGGAATCGTGTGTTAACAACATAACATCATGCTAACACTGTTGGCATCCAAAATTACATTTACACAATAATTTTACTCAATGAGTCTTACATGATTTGTTCAAAGAACTAACCACACAAGCCATATTATTAAAGATATTTGTAATAAAATTAAAAGATGACAAATGCATATCTAAGGGCCCCTTCACGCATAGTACAAATAAGTACAAATCAGGGCGAATCACAGCAGAACAGTTCGTATGAGCGAACCACGAAAACATCGAGCCGACGGGCAGGCACGAACGAACCTGCTACAATGGTTTTGTAGCGGGAACACAGTGTGAGCAGCTGGAGCATGTGTAGCCACATCGCGCAGCTGCTGTGAAAAAAAAAATAGAAAAATACATGCCACCCACGAGATTCAAACCTGAAATGTACAAAAGCTCTGGTTGCCAGCCAGAAACTTTACCAATGTGCTACCATCGCGGTCTTATAAAACGCATGGAAAAATGCCTGAAATCAACAAGGACATAAATGCATTTTTAAAAAGAGAGAAAAAGGCACAGTGATAACTGACCAAACGGCATTTGCTACAGCATATTTCTGCTGATACGTGACTGAAAGTGGTGTATTTGTCGCACTGTGTCCTGTCAGACAGACATGACATTCAAATCGCCTGCTGTGTGTCCACACTAACTGACGGTCCATATCACCTGGGGCAGCTTGTCAATGTGCGCGCTCTCCAGCCTGTCACAAAAGCGATATATGTTTTTATGTATTTCCACATGAGGACAGCAAGCACACACACGCACCTGTATGTCAAAACAAGGTACGTGTTCTGCAGTGACGTCCAGGACCAGGACTGTTAACAGCTCAAAAGTGATAGTGTGCTGACTATGTTCGTGCTAACAGCTCGAATGGCCACACATATTCGAGCGGTGTAGATTTCGAGCAGTGTAGATTTTGTGTGTGTCACCTGGAATTTGGCTGACACCTGCCGCGAGAGGGATCGAATGGGCTCTCACAGCGTACATCTGTCTTTCAGCTGCTGGTGTGCGAGGCGTTGGAGGCAGCTCCAATTTTATAGGTATTGCATACGATTCCTGCTTCGTGCACAATTCGACCACATTCGTGCTATGTGTGAAGGGGCCCGAAATGAGATCACTGGATTTGATCTTACATGTATTTTGATCTAAGATTTACAGCACCCTTGGCCAGTATTTACAAGTCTTTCAAGCAGTTCATTCTCGACTAATATAATATTAGTCACAGCATTTTTTTTTTTATCTTTTGTGTGATGCATTCCAATCAACTACTATTTCTGTGTTAAAAGCTATTGCTTAAACATGATAATTTATGAAGCTACAGTTTCATAATGTGACGGCAAAAAGCTTTTTTATTTTATTTATTTATTTTCCTTTGATCAAAGGTAGATTGCACTAACTGGGAGATCATTGGCTCAACAACACATCTGAAGTAATTCTCCAATGGAACATGATACAGTACAACCCCTGGCAAAAATTATGAAATCACCGGCCTCAGAGGATGTTCATTCAATTGTTTAATTTTGTATAAAAAAAGCAGATCACAGACATGACACAAAACTAAAGTCATTTCAAATGGCAACTTTCTGGCTTTAAGAAACACTATAAGAAATCAAGAAAAAAAGATTGTGGCAGTCAGTAACGGTTACTTTTTTAGACCAAGCAGAGGAAAAAAAATATGGAATCACTCAATTCTGAGGAAAAAATTATGGAATCACCCTGTAAATTTTCATCCCCCAAATTAACACCTGCATCAAATCAGATCTGCTCATTGACATTGACCCTATGCCATGACATTGACCCTATGTGTCTTTTTGCAAGGAATGTTTTTGCAGTTTTTGCTCTATGGCAAGATGCATTATCATCTTGAAAAATGATTTCATCATCCCCAAACATCCTTTCAATTGTCCAAAATATCAACATAAACTTGTGCATTTATTGATGATGTAATGACAGCCATCTCCCCAGTGCCTTTACCTGACATGCAGCCCCATATCATCAATGACTGTGGAAATTTACATGTTCTCTTCAGGCAGTCATCTTTATAAATCTCATTGGAAAGGCACCAAACAAAAGTTCCAGCATCATCACCTTGCCCAATGCAGATTCGAGATTCATCGCTGAATATGACTTTCATCCAGTCATCCACAGTCCACAATTGCTTTTCCTTAGCCCATTGTAACCTTGTTTTTTTCTGTTTAGGTGTTAATGATGCCTTTCGTTTAGCTTTTCTGTATGTAAATCCCATTTCCTTTAGGCGGTTTCTTACAGTTCAGTCACAGACGTTGACTCCAGTTTCCTCCCATTCGTTCCTCATTTGTTTTGTTGTACATTTTTCGATTTTTGAGACATATTGCTTTAAGTTTTCTGTCTTGACGCTTTGATGTCTTCCTTGGTCTACCAGTATGTTTGCCTTTAACAACCTTCCCATGTTGTTTGTATTTGGTCCAGAGTTTAGACACAGCTGACTGTGAACAACCAACATCTTTTGCAACATTGCGTGATGATTTACTCTCTTTTAAGAGTTTGATAATCCTCTCCTTTGTTTCAATTGACATCTCTCGTGTTGGAGCCATGATTCATGTCAGTCCACTTGGTGCAACAGCTCTCCAAGGTGTGATCACTCCTTTTTAGATGCAGACTAACGAGCAGATCTGATATGATGCAGGTGTTAGTTTTGGGGATGAAAATTTACAGGGTGATTCCATAATTTATTCCTCGGAATTGAGTGAGTCCATATTTTTTTTTCCCTCTGCTTGGTCTAAAAAAGTAACCGTTACTGACTGCCACAATTTTTTTTTCTTGATTTCTTATAGTGTTTCTTAAAGCCAGAAAGTTGCCATTTGAAATGACTTTAGTTTTGTGTCATGTCTGTGATCTGCTTTTTTTCTACAAAATTAAACAACTGAATGAACATCCTCCGAGGCCGGTGATTCCATAATTTTTGTCAGGGGTTGTATGATGCAAAATAGGATATAAATTTGCAAATAGGACACCACTGATTAGAAATATAATCCCAGGAGAAAACAATACAAATAATAATGAAAAATTACAAATCTAGGTGACTAACTGAAACCTGTTGTGTGCGAGTTTGATTTTGCTTTTTAATTTATTCATTTATACATGGTTAACTTTGTATAACTGAAATTGTGTGGAAATTAGGTGCAATTTGTAACCTGCAAATGGTTGTGTGAAATAGTCACGTTTGATAATGCGACTTGAATATATATATATATATATATATATCACATTTAAATTCAACTTTAAATTCATTGTACATGTGTCTTCTTTCAATTTAGTTTGCAAAATGAATGTTCACATCCGCTGCAAGAGCAACGTAGCACCCAGCTGCGGCGTGAACAGCGTGGAACTTGCCAACACGCTTGCAGAGATGGGCCTGCAGGCCGGAGGACTCTCCAAACGCAACTTAGAGGTACACTGAAGCCAAACACACTGTGTGGTAATTATGTGTAAATGCAGTCATAATCTGGGTTATGGAAGTCATTTCCTGCTGGAATTTATAGATCAAAAGTGAAAGTCAGACAAAGGCGCCTGTTGAGAGTCCGGAGATAACGGAGCCACAGCAGCAGACTGCACATCTGGGGCTCGCAGATTTCACCTTCCTTCAAGTACTTGGCAAAGGTAGCTTTGGAAAGGTAGGAACTGCAGTGGAATGTGGAATAATGTTTAATATTGTGCACAACATAATGAAATATGGCAGCACTGTGATTTCTGATAACAACTAATCTTGCAGGTTAAAGGTGTTTTAAACAAGTATTTCTACAAGTGCACTTATTATTACAATTAAGCAGTATGGGCATGTGTAGTTGTGAATACCTTCTGGATGCAGTGTACATAAATACATAAGGGTAAAAAATTGTTGCTCTCACCGGAAACAAATGTATCTGGAGGCTCAAGATGTGACCTTCTGCAAAAGGATGAACCATAAGTTATTTTCATTTACATTTATGACCATTCAAACTTCTGAAAGATAATGCTGTATCACAGTAGTAATGTTAGCACAGCAGATGAATGTTTTAAATATTGAAATTGTGAGTACAACTTAATTGATATAATTATGAATTCATATTCATAATATAATTATGAATTATTTCATATATAGTAAAGTGAAAATTATTTTACTTTAAGGGTGCAGCTTAGTTTGAAGATGTTTTTCCACTCTTAATGCATGGCAAAACTGTTAAACTGTCAATCAGATATATTGGATAGACCTTAATGTGCAAGTGCAATATCTAGGAAAGTGCAAGTATCAGATTGGGACTGTGTTGGTGGATACTCTGTGTTATATGACTCATTTTGGCGGGGGGGGGCTTATCAGGGCATCTCTAGCTAAACCTTGAGTTCTTTTAAAAAATCTCCATAAATCTGCAACTTCAAATCACCTGTAAAAATGCAATTTGAATTTTTTGTCATAAAGCCTGATCAGGATTTGTAAAATGAGCATAAAAATAAATTTCTGTACTGTGTTTGGAAAATCTTGTGGGTTATCACTCTTAAAGGGGAACAGAAATGCCCATGGATTATTTATAGCACGAATAAACACAAAAAATGCATTCTTTTGATAGAGAAAGAAAGACCATAAAACACTGACAGAAAAACTTGTTTTAGTCGTGGCCTGAGAGGCTTTGGCATCAAATGGCTGTTGCCATTTATGCAGCCCAGGCGGGTGATGTCACTCGTTGGTTGGAAGATGAGCCTCGTTCTAAGATTCTCTGCCCGAGGCACCAACACAGAGGTTATATATATGACTACTAGAGTCCACACTCCCAATGCTGCCCACTAAACGTGAACGTCCCTTCATGGACAGCGACATGACACCTCCTAACCGGGCAAAATATTGACGAAGTTCCCGGATGTTAATGCATTTTCAATGGGGAACACACTCAGAAAAACACTTGCAAAATCCGTGTTAGAATGCCATTTTGACCTGGGTATCGAGCCAGTAAAATTAATTAACATTATAATTAACATTAAATCATGGAGGGACACTATTAAACTTACTCTGACACCCACACATTCCCAAATATTAATGTTGAAAGTTACACGGATCTGTGCTGTTAAGCTGCACTTCTGGGCTGAACACAGCTGCTGCTGTTGTTTTCAGCACATTTTCAGCACATTACAAAACATTTATATATGTATATATATAAAATATTTTTCCACAATGATCCTTTATTGACTGAGTTTTATTCATGAAGTCAGTGGTGTGTGTGTGTGTACATCTCTGTGTGTGAGTGGTGTGTGTAAGTGTCGTCCGAGGACGCGGACGACACTTACACAGGCAGGAAACATACACCTGTTTATCAACCAAATATCATGGACAAAGTGACAAAATTAACCAAAACCACTTACGTATGGAAGGAAATATTGTCTCCCTTGTTCCTCCATTTGTGTCTTTGCCAACATGTGCAGCTTTCCGGTATATTCCACCTGTTTCTTGATAAGACTAATAGAACTTCAATGAGTGAGCTCAGTAAACTGCACTCGCCCCACCAGAGGACGACCCCAACCAGTGACGTCAACCAGAAGTGCCTTCCACTGACTTCAGCCAACGCCCATTTACATCTCAATTTAGCAGCAGATTTGATTCAAATTATATTATCTACACTGTGATCAAACATTCTGCAAGTGCATGAATAACAATTTTTACCAAGGAATGCACAAACAAATTCTCAAAAAGCGTTTCTGTTCCCATTTAAATCTCTGTGCTTTAACGTCTGCAGGTGATGCTGGCGAGACTAAACGGAAAAGAACGTGTTTTTGCCATCAAGGTGTTGAAGAAAGACATAATTCTGCAGGACGATGATGTGGAGTGTACCATGACGGAGAAGAGGGTGCTCTCTCTAGCTCGCTGTCATCCTTACCTCACACAACTGTACTGCTGCTTCCAGACACCGGTCAGTAAAAACATGCACGCCTTCTTCTTCCTTGCTGAGTGCATATGGCCAAACCACTCTGGGTCCTGCATGGCAACCACCCAGGAAGACAACCAGTCTATCCCCACCTCCCGAAAGCAGGCGTATATCGGCCTCAGCTAACTGAAACATGGCCGTCTACTTGGCTAGCGCTGCTGGAGCTCTCAACACTGATGCACCTATGTGCCGCTTGCTTGACCATGCCCAGAGAAGCGCGCCACATTACCAACATATTGTAGTCTCACAACGCAAGTGGTTTGCCTCTGTGATGGGTCATGTTTTAGCATTTTGTTCTGAACTGATCTTTTGTATTATGGTTATTTTTTTAGACTTCACTGGTTAATTTTGTCCCACGTTAAATTAACTGTGGTGCTTTTATGTTGGCATTTCTTCCGTGTTCATTCCATGTAACATAACTTGCTGTTTCTGGCCTTCTGGGTTCATGTGTCCCTGCACTTTTGTGTTAAATTATTTGGTTGCCTTTAGAAGTGCCACTGAAGCATTCTTGTGCCGCCAGATTGTCTAGATTTGCCCTACTCTCTTGCATTAATATTCGTGTTTTTCCATTGTTTTCCCTCTATGTTACAGACCTTTGTTACTGTTCTGAATTCCCTACCTTTTGCCTGCTGTCTTTGGAGTTGTTCTCCTGCTACAATAACTCAGTGTTTTGATTGATTTTGGATCACCCTCGTCTGCTCTCATAGAAAGATCTGTTGTGTGTTGCTACAAACTCTGCCTAGAATTCTGGTGGGACAAAAAACGTACTATTATCTATCTATCATTGTGGTTCTCCGCATTGGGATCCATCAGTCTTGACATTACACAACTCATCTGTGTTTCCTTTAGTAACATTTCATGATCCAGGACAATGACACACCCAGACGGGACAATGACACACCCAGGCACATATCTCCTTACTCAGCTTCTCAAGTGCTGCAATTAGGGCATCCATTGACATCAACAAATTCAAGGAAGTCATTACTGAGTGCACTGTGCACCTAGGGTCTAATTAGTAACCACCTCTTAAGAACTTTATGGTCTTTGTGTTGTGTCATTTCCATTTGTAAAACCTTACTCGCCACTTTGTCCTTCAAGGTGAAAGCAGATTTTATTGACTTGCACTCTCTGCAGCAGAGTGTGGAGTAGGGTTGGGATGACCAATGAAAATAATTAGGCCACAACTCTTGACAATAAATTAATAAGGTCAAAATTGACTTTTATTTATACATTTTTAAAAACTATAGAACTACATCTTGGAAACATGGCATTAGCACACTGAACTACATGAATATGTGGTACTACTGGATGCAAGATATCGGTTCCTGCTTGATCTCCGTTGTCTGTGAAATAATCTCTGCAAGGGTATCCTGTCTCTGTATGGGATAACTGCATAAAAAGAAGTTCATCAACATTATCTGGGTCCAGAAGTGCCCTGTTCTTGGCGACAGTGTTGCCAACAACAGGAAAGAGTCTCTCTGGTGGAAGTGAGGTGAAGGGGCAGAAAAGCATCCTGTTTGTTAATTATTTACCCTTAAATTGTGTGCAAATCTGAATTACCCAGTTATTTAACTAGAAGAAAATATGTATACTCTTCGGGTACTACCTAGTTATAGTCAACTATTATGACCAGTCATCCCAACCCTAGTCTGTTGTTTACTAAGTTGCAATGTAATAAAAGGTCTGCAGATGGCAGTAGTTTCCCAGTCCAGTGTTAAGAGAAATGACTCTCTCTCTCTCTCTCTCTCTCTCTCTCTCTCTCCCATGTTTAAATTTTCTGTATGTGCTGTCATGTTAGGTGATCTGGCCTGGCAGTCCAGGTGTTTATCTCTGTCTCATAAAGCCCACCCACATTTTCAGACTGGATCCTCTTCTACTGACTGTAACATTTTCTTTTTTTTTCCCTCCAACATGCTCTGGTTGCTGTCTGACAGCAGGATTTGAGATGTTGGCGCCTGGATCGTGGCATTAATGCACAAATGCCATCTCACCAAATGAAATAGCACCTGGTCAATTGACTACCTGCTCTTCTGTGCACCAGCTGGCCTTTTTACAGCTGCATGCAGTCTGCTGTATCATCTTCTCTCACACAGCATCACCTCCACCTCCCTCCACTGTCACCTTGAAGGAGGACCAAACCACATCATGTTTCTGTGTCGGCTCGTTTAGAGTTCGTCTTGGCGGTGCAGGATAATTGACTCAGTTACCTTCACCCTCAGGTGTAGGATGATGGCATTTAGAATTCAGTATTTATATACAGCTCCAGATGAATTCTTGCTTGGCACATGACATAAGCACATTATCTCCAAATGCAATTATCAGTCCAGCAATTAATGTAATGTCAACTGTGGCCTTTGTGATCACTTTAGGGAGTTGTTGTTTTTTTTGTTTTTTGCGGGGGTGCAGAGCTCCTGTTATTCCCCTGTAATGTTTTTTTTACACAGGCTGTGTTTTGTAGATCACTTATTAATGCTATCTGTAATAAGAAAGAAAGATTTATGGGTTTTGATCAGTTGTTCTTTTACCCCACTAACTTAAAACTGCTGACAACTGCACCAGAATTTAATATATGGACATGCGAGATTCATGACATGAGGACGCGCATCATCCTTGAAGCCATCTTAGTTTGCCTTTGACCACGACTTTTTGGACTGTTTTAGAACACTGGACCCTCGAGGAGGCGTTGTAGCTTTTGTGTGCACGTGTATGTTTTCATGTATAAGAGCCTGTCATATATGTTTTGCAGGACCGGCTGTTCTTTGTGATGGAGTTTGTGAATGGTGGCGACCTAATGTTCCACATCCAGAAATCCAGGAAGTTTGATGAGGCCCGAGCATGCTTCTACACAGCGGAGATCACGTCAGCGCTTATGTTCCTGCACACTAAAGGCATCATCTACAGGTCTGTGTCATGCGCACATGTGCTGCTTCCAGTTTGGTGTGC
Source organism: Thalassophryne amazonica (assembly GCF_902500255.1). Classification (NCBI taxonomy): domain Eukaryota; kingdom Metazoa; phylum Chordata; class Actinopteri; order Batrachoidiformes; family Batrachoididae; genus Thalassophryne; species Thalassophryne amazonica. The sequence continues at coordinate 67,855,192 of NC_047121.1, forward strand.
AGCATACAGCACTTCACAGGGGTGTCCCGATAGTTTCTCAAAGTGTACCCTTCATGACAATTTATTTTATGTTTGTCCTTAGATCATTAAAGTATTTGTCCAATGTGCCAAACATGCTGCTTGCCCTTTTGTGTCTCAAAAGATTTGTTCTTATCTCCAGAATATTCCTCAGACAAGGGAAACTGCAGTGCAAGTATTTCTGGATATAAACACATCAGGTCAATGGCTGAATATTTTGGCTGGTTTTAAGTAGAGCTCGACCGATATATCAGCTGATAATATCTGCCGATATGAGCCTTTCACCAATGTAGCTGATGTGAAACTTTTTATTTATTAATATGGTAAAATAAACAATGTACTCTCTGAACTTTGGCTGTTGGAAATGGTGTCATTATGTAAATTGTCCAGCAGATGGTGCACTGATAACGTTGTTTGCAGTGTTCTCAAGAATGGCTGGGAACCCATCACCCCTTGGTCACATTAGCTGTAAGAATCAGTGGCAAAGCAACTACAGTAACTTTTTCAGTCAAAGTGGTCATTTAGTGAGACAAGTGGTCATTATGCCACCAGCTAGGTAAGGCCAAAATAGACAAGAAACCTATTTTATTCAAATGCCAAGGGATCCAAAATGGTGACTGCCAATCACAGTGAAAGCAGCATGACATAAGTTGTTTGGCTGTTGGTTATATTTATAGTTATTTATAATAAAGTTTATGTTTAAACTGTAAAACATGAAGTCTCAGTTACATTTCTTTGTCATAAGAGTTTGATAATGACATGTTAAGAATCTGACATTTTTATGTATATATCAGCAGATAATTTGGGATTTTAATTTCTACCGAATATCTGTATTATATCGGCCCACAAAAAATCTATATTGGTCGGGCTCTGCTTTTAATGAAATGCATGTTGTGTGAATTAGAATGATAAAACTTCTTCAAGGAGCAGTTGCACGAAAGACTGTGACTCTAAATGTTTATCAGTGCCTCTCCTGTTATTGCCACAATCATATTTGGTCGCCACTGTTTTGCTCATGCGCTATGATTGTATGCACAGTGTGTGCAACAAAACTACTGCCAAAGTGTCCGGAAATGAACAGTTACATGACTGCTGCTAAATCTGTCTTTTTGGAGTCCTCCTTGTATCACTGTTGCATGTTTGCAGTGTTTTAAGCAGCAATGCAAAGCGCTCCCCGACACTGCATGATGATCAGAAAGGTGACATCACGTGAGCCTACAGTAACGTTCGAGTTATACGAGGGCTGTCAATAAAGTATAGGTCCTTTTTATTTTTTTCAAAAACTATATGGATTTCATTCATATGTTTTTACGTCAGACATGCTTGAACTCTCGTGCGCATGCGTGAGTTTTTCCACGCCTGTCGGTGACGTCATTCGCCTGTGAGCACTCCTTGTGGGAGGAGTCGTCCAGCCCCTCGTTGGAATTCCTTTGTCTGAGAAGTTGCTGAGAGACTGGCGCTTTGTTTGATCAAAATTTTTTCTAAACCTGTGAGACACATCGAAGTGGACACGGTTCGAAAAATTAAGCTGGTTTTCGGTGAAAATTTTAACGGCTGATGAGAGATTTTGAGGTGATACTGTCGCTTTAAGGACTTCCCACGGAGCGGGACGTCGTGTTGTGAAAGTGTAGTGACACGGACCCACAACAGGGGGCGTAAATGAACGGACAATGAAAGAGTCAAATATGAACACTTTACTGTTGTGAAAAGTACAACCAAACACAGCAGATTACAGAATATGTACAATAGTCAATTAGCAAAGGTGACGTGTGGGCAGGCTCGAGGATAGAGGACGTCTGTCCTGAGAAGAACCGGAACCACACGATTTCCTCCGCCACCGAACCTGGAGAATACTGGAGCCGCCAAATCCCGAACACCCCAGGTGGCCACTGTCTCCGTGTGTCGGATCTGGTACTGCTGGCGAGGAGCAGAGACAATCAGATGTGGGTGTGTGAACACCCAGTAACAACAACGGTGGGAATTCCACCTCCACCTCTAACACACACTCGTGCAGTGTCTGAGTAACCACTTATCTGGATATGCAGGCTGAGAAGGTTACCCCCTAAGGTAGACGATATCTCGGCAACGAGGTGGAGATGACGTCCGGTCTTTATGGAGTGGGATAATGAAGTGTAGATGGGTGACAGCTGTCAAGAGATAATGAGTGACAGCTGTCACCCCCGGCTGTGTCCGTGGCGGCAGCGCCCTCTCGTGCCTGAAGCCCGCACTTCAGGCAGTTCGCCCTCTGGTGGTGGGCCAGCAGTACCTCCTCTTCTGGCGGCCCACACAACACGTCGTGCAGCGGTCCCAGGCGCCGTCGTCAGCCTGTTTCAAGCTGAAAACCTCCACATTTCAGGCTCTATTGATCCAGGACATCGTGAGAGAACAGAGAAGTTTCAGAAGAAGTCGGTTTCAGCATTTTATCGGATATTCCACTGTTAAAGGAGATTTTTTTAATGAAAGACGTGTGGACGGATTGCAGCGTCCGCGACGCTCCGCCACAGGAAAAACACCTCTGTTGGAAGCCTTAAGGACAAGTTGGAACATGTCCAGCTGTTAAACAATTTCTCATATACTCACTCCACTGAAAGCCATCAAAAGCTGCCTGGATTTTACAAATGGTTATCAACACGGAGGTGTTTTTCCTGTGCCGCCGCACCGCGCCGGCTGCGTTCCTTTCATTAAAAAAATCTCCTTTAACAGTGGAATATCCGGATAAAATGCGGAAACCGACTTCTTCTGAAACTTCTCTGTTCTCTCACGACGTCCTGGATCAATAGAGCCTGAAATGTGAAGGTTTTCAGCTTGAAACAGGCTGACGACGGCGCCTGAGAGCGCTGCATGACGTCCCGCTCCGTGGGAAGTGTTGTGAAAGTGTAGTGACACGGACCCACAACAGGGGGCGCACATGAACGGTCAATAGATGAGCCAAAAAATAACAATTTAATGTTGTGAAGGTGCACAACGAACGTACAGACAATCTCAGAATATGATTACAGTCAATCCAAAAAGGTGATGTGTGGGCAGGCTCGAGGATAGAAGACGTCTGTCCTGAGAAGAGCCGGAACCACACGATTTCCGCCGCCACCGAACCTGGTGAATACTGGAGCCGCCAAGTCCCGAATTCCCAGGTGATCACCGTCCCCGACTGTCGGATCTGGTACTGCTGGCGAAGAACAAAGACAGTCAAGTGTGGGTGTGTGTACACCCTGTAACAACAACGGTGGGAATGCCACCTCCACCTCTCACTCAATATTCTGCAGAGTACCGCAGTGATTCCTCAGGGGAAAAGAGTGCCGTCCAGCACTCGCTCAGCTTCCACCGACAGAGGTACCGGTACTCCTGCAAACACTCACAATATACAGATGATATTGTAACACAAACGGCTGAGGATATTACCTCCAAAGAAGTACGATATCTCGGCAACGAGGTGGAGATGACGTCTGGTCTTTATGGAGTGAGATGATGTAGAGTAGATGGGTGACAGCTGTCAAGAGATAATGAGTGACAGCTGTCACCCCCGGCTGTGTCCGTGGCGGCAGCGCCCTCTTGTGCCTGAAGCCCGCACTTCACGCAGGGCGCCCACTGGTGGTGGGCCAGCAGTACCTCCTCTTCTGGCGGCCCACACAACAGGAAGTCCTTAAAGCGACAGTATCAGCCGTTAAAATTTTCACCGAAAACCAGCTTAATTTTTTGAACCGTGTCCATTTCGATGTGCCTCACAGGTTTAGAAAAAATTTTGATCAAACAAAACGCCAGTCTCTCAGCAACTTCTCAGACAAAGGAATTCCGACGAAGGGCTGGACGACTCCTCCCACAAGGAGTGCTCACAGGCGAATGACGTCACCGACAGGCGTGGAAAAACTCACGCATGTGCACGAGGGTTCAAGCATGTCTGACGTAAAAACATATGAATGAAATCCATATAGTTTTTGAAAAAAATTAAAAGGACTTATACTTTATTGACAGCCCTCGTATTTAGGGTTCCGTGTGTGCCTGCTGCACGTAGTGTGAAGATTTGTGTGAAAGGTCACATGCAGTTTGCATACTGGTAGCACGTCAGGGTAGTATGTGATGAACAGAGCACATGAAGCCTCAGTTACTTACTACCTTGTGTGATTTTTTAAAAATGCTCATTTGCTTCCTAAACTTCAGATAAAGGGTCACTCTGAAGCAGAGGAATCAGACTTCTCACTGTATTCAGTTAAAAGGTTTGTAGATAATTGTCAATATACTATGACTTTTCATGTCAGCAAATGTTTTTCTATATTTTTAGTATAGGTACTGATTTTATTTAGGGTTGTGAAATTCTATGAATTTTCAAAGCTGGAAACTTTTCTTGGGAATTAACAGAAACATGGAAATTAAACTTGCAAAATTGTAGGTTAGCCTATAACAAAATGTTTATTCACAGCACTTCACCTTTTCCACATTTTGTTATGTTACAGCATATTCAAAAATGGAGTAAGTTATTTTATATAAATTCTACTCACAACACCCCTCCAGTGCCTATTGCTTTCTGCTTAATGTTGCACCATTATATCAAAGCAAATTCCTAGTCTGTGAATCCTGTTCATTGGCAATGGCAATAAACTTCTTCTGATTCTGATTCTGATAATGGCAAGGTTTTTTTATTTAAATTTTTGCAATTTTATTAAAAATAAAAAAAACTAAGAAATCACATGTACATAAGTATTTACACCCTTTGCTCAATACTTTGGTGATGCATCTTTGGCACCAATTAGAGCCTCAAGTCTTCTTGAATATGATGACACAAGCTTGGTGCACCTATCTTTGGGCAGTTGTGATTTCTTAGTTTTTTATTTTTAATAAATTTGCAAAAATCTCAGTTTCACAGCAGCACCTCAAATATTACGGTCAAAAGTCCGGACAACCCTACATCAAGGTCTTTTGTATGAATGTAACCAAAACAGACACTTGTTCCTTCTTTATACGCGTATGTCTTTCTCAATATGTGTGGTTTTGAAATTTTGCTTGATATGAGTGTGTCACCTTCTTTCACTTCCGAAGTCTCTCCAAGGTTAATGCTGCTTGTTAGACATATGTTAAGGGCCCCTTCGCACATAACACAATTGAAACCAAATAGTGCACGAAGGAGGAATTGCATGCCATTCGTGAAAATTGGAGCTGCCTCCAGTGCCTTGTATACCTGTTGCTGCAATGTTTCGTGCACACCAGTGGCTGAAAGACAGAGAGTGCCCTGTGAGAGGTCTTTCGGTCCCTCTCGTGGCAGGTGTCCGCCAAACTCCAGGTGACCACACAACATCCAACACCGCTTGTGGGACTCTTAAAAAATGTGGGGCTATTCGCGCTGTTAGCACGAAAATGGTAAGCAGACAATCACTTTCAAGCTGGCTGTGAAATTTGTCTAAGTCTACAGCCTTAATGCTGTAGTTGCCATCACAGTGTGCATTTGCATAGATTTCTCAAAGTCATGTTTGTCCAGCTGCATTTTTATTGTGTAAACTCAGTCATTGCGTGCGTCACAGTGTCTTCACTTCCTCCAGTGTTCTTTGGAATTTTTTATTAATGCAACTGTACCTCTTCCTCAGTTCGGTGCATCGAGGACTTTGTCAAACTGACGCACATCATACAAAGTTGAAAAGTCAAACCGGCTCTTTCAATTGGTTAAAGTTCTGCATGAACAGGAGCAGCACAGCACATATTTACAGACAGACATAGTCATGTTTGTTGTGGTTGTGAGAACTTTACGTGAAAATTCAATGTCAGCAGGTCCTGTCTTGGTTTAAAAATAATCGTGTTGGGAGCCTTTTCACTAAGCTGATCAAGCTTACAGGTGCTTTGTATATAAAACATTGCATAAAAGTATACACGTACAAATACAAGGGGGAAAAAATAGACTTGCGCAACTGTTTGTGTGCAACATACACAACTGCAAGCAAAATCGTGTTTCAAAATTGTCTCAGAATCACACACTACTTGAAATTGTGTGCATGTGAAAATGCCATATATCCCACCCTCCACACACCCACATTAAACCACGAATAATCAATGCAAAAACACCTCATGAATATTCAAACATACAACCCCAATTCCAATGAAGTTGGGATATTGTGTAAAATGTAAATAAAAACAGAATACAATGATTTGCAAATCCTCTTCAACCTAATTGAATACACCACAAAGACAAGATATTTAATGTTCAGACTGATAGACTTTGCTGTTTTTGTGCAAATATTTGCTCATTTTGAAATGAATGCCTACAACACGTTTCAAAAACGTTAGGACAGGGCAAGAAAAGACTGGGAAAGTTGATGAATGCTTAAAGAACACCTAAATTGGAAACAGGTGAGTGTCATGATTGGGTATAAAAGGAGCATCCCCAAAAAATAGTCCAACAGTTTAAGAACAATGTTTCTCAAGGTTCAATTGCAAGGAATTTAAGGATTCCATCATCTACAGTCCATAATATAATCAGAAGATTCAGAGAATCTGGAGAACTTTCTACACGTAAGCAGCAAGGCCAAAAACCAACATTGAATGCCCGTGACCTTCGATCCCTCAGGCGGCACTGCATTAAAAACCAACATCATTGTGTTAAGGATCTTACTGCGTGCGCTCACGAACACTTCAGAAAACCATTGTCAGTTCACAGAGTTCATCACTACATCTACAAGTGCAAGTTAAAACTCTTCCATGCAAAGCAAAAGCCATACATCAACAACATTCAGAAACACTGCCGCCTTCTGTGGGCCCGAGCTTATTTGAAATGGACAGACGCAAAGTAGAAAAGTGCGCTGTGGTCTGATGAGTCCACATTTCAAATTGTTTTTGGAAATCATGGACGTCGTGCCCTCCGGACAAAAGAGGAAAAAGACCATCCAGATTGTTACACAACTGCTGTGGAAAAAAAAATTACATGCCACTCATGGGAATTGAACCCACGCCAAAAGCTCTGATTGTCAGTCAGAAACTTTACCACTGAGCTACAGTCGCTGTCCTGTGAAAGCTGCGGGAAACTGCCTCATATCAGGAAGGACATGGATGTATTTAAAAACAAAAAACGCACATCATATAAAAACACCGCATTATATTAAAGGGCCCCTTCCACGCTATGACGTTTTTACATCTTCTTGAAGAATAAAAAAAGCTTTTTCCACATGTTGTCTTTGTTTTTTTACCATAAAATTACACTGAACAAGTATTTAGACGTTTCGTTACCCATCTGAGAATTTGAAATTACCGCCTCCGAGTTGACCTACTTTTTCGCTGCGACGGATGTGACGTCATTCGAGTAAATGTGTCGCAGCACAGCTCTGTTTACCAATACGGCAGACACGGGCAGTGAAGGCATAGTGCACGATTATAGCGAAGATTTAAGTGACATATCGATTGTTTTTGAAGAAGATGAGGAAGTTTCTGATGAAGATATTAACGGTGTAAATAATGAGCGGCTCCAAACCGTGTATGTTCCAGCTGAACGTGACAGAAAGAGGATGAAGTTGCAGCTGTCAGCTGACAGCAGCAGCACTGTGGAGGACGACACAGAATGGTTTGTTCACTCACCACTTTCTTATAAATGATCATTTATTCCTGGCACGGTGTGTTTGTGTATGAAAAAATATTTCAGCAGCACAGCGTGCTTAAATTCAGGAGTTTGTTCTAAAATCACTGAAAATAAAGTTTCTGTACATTCTGTATATATTTAATCATTTATAAGTCAGTTTCTTGTGATTGCTAATTCTTCACTTTTTATTCAAAGCAAATGATTGCAAATATTTATCTGAAAAGCTGTAGACCCAAATGGGATGGGAAAAAAGATTTTTAAATAAAAGAAAATTTTACTTCTATATCTGTTGTCAAATTTTATCAGGCATAATATTGTAGAAAAATGTTTATGCTAAATGGAGACTTTCCTGTTTAAAACACACATACAGAACATCTGTAATCAAATTGTATCACATGTAATCTACTTTGAATGAAAATAAGTCTGAACAAAAAACAGGCTGTTCAGTTTACATGCATATGTATATTTGGAAAACACAAAAATGTCAATGTTCTGGGGTTTTTTTCAGGTGTTCATGTGAACACAGTCAGCCGATGCCACTCGTGATCGAGTCTCGCTGTTGCAGGGAAATTTCTGCAGTCCTGACGGAGATGCAACGTGGTGGTGAAAATCCTCAATGTGTCACACAGCTGGCGAGTTTCTCGATTGTGTGTTTGGATGCAGATGTCCTCAGAGTGGCACATTAAGCCTACATGATGCTCCACAGTACGAGTCAGCATAGTTAGAAAGTTTCATTTACATGGTTTATAGAAAAAAGTAAAAAAATATTCAAATATAAAAATAATGAACTGTTGTTTTGAACATCAATCCATGCTATTTTTGTTGCAGAAAGTATCATCATATCGCATATCGGCAATTTGTGCGGTTGTGCCGGGGACACTTGGGAAGGCACAGAAGGTTGCCACTACCAGCTTGTGTTGTATTCAAAATAAGGAGCACTTTTCATCACCATCATCCGACTACACTGGCTTCTAGTTTCCTCCTCTGGAGTGAGGGGTCGGGCTCATCGGTGGTACCTGGTCAGCTTTGTCCGTTCATGTTGGCTGTTCAGTGGAGGAGGATCATTGGTGGGGATTTCTGGTTGGTTTGGTGTTTTGTGTATCTGAAGAACCTCTTTTGTTGTCGCTCACATAGACTGAATAAAATGTTTTTTAACAAATTGTAAAACACTTCTCATTTGAATGAAACAATGTGAAACTTATGTGAAATTGTATTTTTATTCATTTTATCATGCTATATAAAAATATTTTTTGTTATAAATTTTATAAATATAAACATAGTTATAAATCTGAATTTTTTATTTATTTATTTATTCATTTTCCACATATCACATATTGGATCTGTGGCTAACTTTCTCACTGTGAATCCTCCTCTTTTCCACTAAGGAAAGTATATTCTGAACCTTGGTCTCTCTCGCTTTGTCTGCTTTTGTTGTCTCCCTGCATTTTCATTCAAATGAAGGGTTGACACCAAAGTCCTAAAACAGAAGTTAAAACAACATTAATAAAAACATTGCTTATATACATTAAAAAATGCTGCTTGAAAGTTAGGGTGTTATTGAGATAACATAGACAACTTACCTGCAAAGCTGACCCTGATATGAGAAGGAGACTCGATCACGAGTGGCATCGGCTGACTGTGTTCAGATGAACACCTGAAAAATACAAAACATTGACATTTTTGTGTTTTCCAAATATACATTTGCATGTAAACTGAACAGGCTGTTTTTTGTTCAGACGTCTGTTCATTCAAAGTAGATTAGATGTGATACAATTTGATTACAGATGTTCTGTATGTGTATTTTAGACAGGAAAGTCTCCATTTAGCATAAACATTTTTCTACAATATTATGCCTGATAAAATTTGACGCCAGATACAGAAGTAAAATTTTCTTTTATTTAGGAATCTTATTTCCCATCCCATGTGGGTCTACAGCTTTTCAGATAAAGATTTGCAATCATTTGCTTTGAATAAAATGTGAAGAATTAGCAATTACAAGAAACTGACTTATAAATGATTAAATATATACAGAATGTACAGAAACGTTATTTTCAGTGATTTTAGAACAAACTCCTGAATTTAAGCATGCTGTGCTGCTGAAATATTTTTTCATACACAAACACACCGTACCAGGAATGAATGATCGTTTATAAGAAAGTGGTGAGTGAACAAACCATTCTGTGTCGTCCTCCTCAACGCTGCTGCTGTCAGCTGACAGCTGCAGCTTCATCCTCTTTCTGTCATGTTCAGCTGGAACATACACGGTTTGGAGCCGTCATTATTTACACCGTTAATATCTTCATCAGAAATCTCCTCATCTTCTTCAAAAACAATCGATATGTCACTTAAATCTTCGCTATAATCGTGCACTATGCTTTCGCTGTCCGTGTCTGCCGTGTTGGTAAACAGAGCGGCGCTGCGACTCATCTACTCGAATGACGTCACATCATCGCAGCGAAAAAGTAGGTCAACTCGGAGGCGGAAAATTCAAATTCTCAGATGGGTAATGAAATGTCTAAATCCTTGTTCAGTGTAATTTTATGGTAAAAAAAACCAAAGACAACATGTGGAAAAAGCTGTTTTTATTCTTCAAGAATATGTAAAAACGTCATAGCGTGGCAGGGACACTATAAATCCCTCTTATCAGGTGAGCAATAAAAGTATGATCCATCTGTTCCTCTGTCCCATGGAACCCATGATGACCCATGGGAACCCAAGATGACCCATGGTCACAGACATACAGTCATGAAATGACATGAATGATGAAGCAGTTCACTTTCCTCATGTCCACATCTACTGGTCCGGTGCGTTCGGCCGCATTCTCGTGTTCTGCCCGACACGCTTGTCTTGTGGATGCTGCGCCACAGGACTGACATCGTGTCATGTGGAACAGAGTTCATGTGGGTGGTGTGACAGTCAGTTCACCCGCTGCGCGTTCTGATCTGACAGTCCGTTTCAACCTGGGACCAGCCTGTCTGTGTCCGCACTGTGTGCGCGCTTGCTCACTGCATCCCGTCGTTACAGTGATATATGTTTTTATTTATGTCCACGTAAGGACAGCAAGCAGACACGCGTCACAGTGGGCAGTTGTTAGTTCATGTCTGTCCAAACACAATAAGTGTTGTCCAGCTGGGATGTCCAGAACGACAGCTCTCCACAGCTGCTTCTGTCGGCGGCCACACCTCCTGTCAGTTCAGCGCACACACCAACGTGTCAGTATGTGTGTTTGCAAAGCCACACTCGTGGGGCACTTAGACAAATTTCACATCCACCTTGACAATGATTGTCTGCTGACTGTTTTCGTGATGATAATATGAATGGCCACACATTTTCTAAGTGCTATGTGAGCAGTGTTAGATGTTCGTGTGTGTCACCCGGAATTTGGCCAACACCTGCCGCGAGAGGATTCGATGGGCTCACACAGCGCACACTTTGTCTTTCAGCCACTGGTGTGCGTAAATAGTTGTAGCAACAGGTGTAGGAGGCGTTGGAAGTAGCTACAATTTTACACGTTTTGCATATGATTCCTGCTTCATGCGAACTTTATGCGCAAATCGACCAAATTTGCACTTTGTGTGAAGGGGCCCTTATGTTTGCAGGGGGGGTAAATAAATTCCAAAATGTGGTAAATGTTGGGGTCACATTTTTTTTATTTATTCATGTATTTGTTTTTTTGTTTTTTTTTATGTCATTAATGTATTTTACTCATGAGAAGATCTTCAAAGCCCTGTCAGTGTTGAGTATGGCAAACGATTAGAAACTTTCCTTTAAATGTGCTGCAGCAGTGCAGCACAGAAGACATCCCTCGCCACGTGAAAGCTCCTTGCTCACCGTCCACATTCGACTGAGTCTTTGTCATCTGACAGATTAGCTATCTGAGAAGATGCTCTGGATCACAACTCTAATCTGTGATCATGTATCCCAACTTTAGACCAAGGTCATTTTTACCTAGAAGGACTGAAGCTAAGTAGCACTTAATAGGCAGCAGCACCATTTACTGCTGGTGATAAAGACATTTCAGAGGTGCCAATATGTACTCTGTAAATGTCTTCCCCAGTCAGCTAAAAAGTATTTTGAAGGGCATGTGTAACACCGGCCAACAGACACAGAGTCTGAATGTGAATGTGAAAATGACGTGCCAGAGCAGCAGTGTTTGCTTGGTTGGATTAATCTGGTTTGCTCCAAGCTGGTTGTGTAACACTGACTCACATGGTGATGGCTTCTCAGATTCTGCGAAACAGACAGAAACAAAGATCTGCTGCTGGACAATCACAGCTATCAAACTGAGAAGTTAACGGTTAATGCTGGTTGAAGCTTTAGTCATCTATAATATAACGCAATGCTAAAATACCCACGGCTGTATGAACATTGTCTTCTTTATAATTTGCAGTTGTTTAATTAATTATTAAGGTCCTGTTGTCTTATGTAGAATTTGTACATGTTCAGTAAAGCCCCTCTGTCATTTACACAATCAAGAACAAAATTTACATTTTAAAAGCAGAAGTTGTGCACATGCAATATTTGTAGATCACCCTCTGTGCATTTGTAGGTATTAATGAGACAAATGTAACTCCACAGGAAGTTAGCTTTGAATTAACGGAAGTTAGCATTCACACTAATGTCTGCAAAATGTCTTGTAAATGACTCTAGAGGTGTTATCAGGTTACATAAACAGTGTTTTCAGTTTTAGAAGTGTTTATTTCTCGCTAACTTTTACATAATATATGACAAAGATGATGTATTTACACACAAACAAAATAGAGTTTTGCAGCTAGCTACCAGCCAGTGATGTGACCATACTAACTTCCGTGAAATGGCGTGTAAATAAGTTCAGAGGTGTTATTAGGTTCCAAAAACGGCATTTTCAGTTTTTGAAGTGTTTATTTCTCGCTAACTTTTACATAATATATGAGAAACATGTAGAATAGATAAACACACAAAACAAACAATTTTGGAGAGAGCAGCCACTGAGTCATGATGTTGCGCTATTCTGATTGGCTGTTAACACCTACCACTCAAAGACAAAACTGAACAGATTGAATCAGAATGGTGACTTTTGAACCTCTTAAAATAGGTCAAGGTTAGCCATCTTTGAACTTGTTTAAGGTCTGTGTTCCAAGAATGCTCCCTGTAAATTTGAAGACGCTGGCAGTAATAGGACTGGACTTATGCCGAGCACAGATGGACGGACGCAAAGTCTTCGTGAATACCCGATGGCCATGTTTGATAACCGTGGGTAAAAATGTAGCATACCACTTACTTAACCCTGCAAAACACCATAAAATACTTCAAATTATTTGACTCCATATTATGATGTAACGGTTAATACTCTTACTTCCCAGCAGGAAGGTCTTCTGTTCAAAGCGCACCACGCTCACTCTGTTTGTACACCTGTAGTTGCATCAGGAAGTGTATTAAGGCATTAACATGGAAAATCCCAAGCAAACAGCAGAAAACAAAACTAAAATATTTCTTTATTTTAATGTGTCAGCCAGTGTATTATCACATTTTCTTTACTGAAAGGAATCATATTGTGTAAACTCTTTTATTTACATTTTGCAGTTAAACGTCTTAAAAGTCTTAAGTCAGAGCACGTAGAAACTCACTGTGGTACGAGCACAAGTTTGGCCTGAAACGGTTGATTTTAAACTTCCATATGTCACAGACATACATGTCTGAACTCCTGTTTGCCCTGTGAGACACGCCCACTGAGCAGGTATGCTGTCACATGCCTTCACAGTTTTTCATTGGTCGCTTCTTATGGCACATTCACTTCTACGGTTAGTTTGGTCTTGGATCAGTGACCAAAATGTTACAATTTTGCACAATTTCCTTTCATTTGGTTCACTGTGGCAACTTCAGGGGCCTGTTAGCTCAGCTGATTTAGTCCAGACAAGTTTTTTGTGTGTGTGTGTGTGTGTGTGTGTGTGTGTGTGTGTGTGTGTGTGTGTGTGTGTGTGTGTGTGTGTGTGTGTGTGTGTGTGTGTGTGTGTGTGTGTGTGTGTGTGTGTGTGTGTGTGATGCTGTACTACAGCAGTGTGAACTCTTTCTGGAAGCAGTTTGTGTCACACTTTTTTTTTTTTTATCTCTGTATATGTGAGTTTTCCCAAGCTGTGGTTTTGTGACCAAATTTCACTCAAGCACTGTCGGCTCTGTCTTCCACCCAAAGCAGCAAACCAGCACGGCACAAGTTTCATAAGTCAACAACCAACACCATTGTCATTTTCACACCCAGCACAAAAATTCTTTGAATAGCAAGCACACTTGGGCTAACTTGTGCACCCATGGATGTGTCTTATTAAAAGGTGCAGTCAAGTGCAGTGTTGGTGGATTGCTATGGTGAGGCAGCAGAATGCATTTGCAGTGTAGACCAGGCCACCAAAAAACCTGCCTAAAATTGAGCACAGAGTTCTGTTATTTATATGGCGCAGTAGTCATATACACCTTACATGGGTGGGTATAAGCTGTGTGTATACATCATAATGAAATGATCGTCAATACCATTTGGAAAAATAAAAAAACTTCACCTTAAGACTTCACCTCAGGGAACTTTGGTGGCTACTCTTTGCTCACACACATTAAGTTATCCCAGCTCTTAACACGGATGACACATGATTGACACTGATTAATTTACCCACACACCCATGATTTACTAAGATACTCAATATAATCTCTTTGCATCCTACACCTCACTTTGCATTCAGATTACACATTTTGTAAATAACAAAGTAGTGTTGGATCATGCAGTTTTGCCCATGTGCAGTAGATAGTCAAGATAAGGACTTTCATATTTTGGTTAGAAAACAAACTCTGCAATTTGCAGAACTCAAATGATGTGTTGGCTACATAGTCCACTGGTTTGGATTTCACTTTCAAATGATCCGTACCATAATCCATGCAGTGTTTTGAAATTGCATTTGCGATAAAAGATTTTAGTACTATCCGCAGCCACACATATGGTTGTGTCTTCCTTTTTGTGCATACTCCAGAAGAATATTTATAATGCAGGTTTCTTTTTTTTATGACTTGAACTTTATTTATTTTAACAGAATAAACCATACAAATTATGCCATGTCGCACCTTAAGCCAGTTATATATGCAAACGCTTAAGACATGGACAAAATAAGACAAATCCAACCATAAAACAAAAAACAAAGGATGCCAACCATACACATTTACCACGTTACAGCAGATATAACCAATAAAGATCAACCTCCTGAGCCGGAAACATCATTGACGTGTAGGAAAAATATGGGGCCCATTTGTCATTGTATTCATCTACTCTATTCAACAGTCTGTACGATAACCTTTCAAATGCTGCCAATTGACCAAGTGAAGTGTGCCACTGGGGGAGAGAAGGTGTCGATGGAGCCTTCCACTCTCTTACTAAAAGTTTTCATCCCAGCATGATGACTGTTTGTATCCACTGCGCAAGTGAAGAGGGCAAATAACTCAAAATCAAAGGATCTCCTAGTATGTAAAGCCTGTTAGTAAAGGGAATGCCCTGACCAACAACTTTCTCCACAACAGTGTGAATCGAAGACCAGTATAACTGAACTTTAGGACATTCCCAGAGCATATACAAAAGTGAGCCACTATCTTGCTGGCACTTCTAACAGGCACCCGAGTCCACTAATCCCACTTTATGCAACCTAGAAGGTGTCCAGTATATGCGGTTTAAGATTTTAAATTGAACCAGTCTAGATCGTAATTCCCGTGATAATTTTTTCATATTCTTAAGAAGTTTACACCACTCCTCTTCAGTAAAACAGGTAATGCAGGTTTCAAGGCAGTGTTTCAGGTTAGGTCTCGTAATTTCAATTTTGACAAAAAATTTTGGCACCAAGCCTAGCCACATGTTCCATCTATTGTTTAATCCAGGTTTTACTTTACCATTGTGTTGTAGATTTCAGCACATATTGTGATACTCAGAAACACTGTTCAAAATGTAGATGTTTCAGAGGTTTTTTTAAGGACAGTTTTCAATTTACAGTGAAGAAGAAAAGTTTTGATGCCATCCCCAGATACACATTATATTTATTCTTTAGTTTTGGTTGTACTTTACCATGCGTTATAGATTTCAGCCCACTGTATGTCTTCTTTTACATGCTTTCCCCAGAAAAAAACATTTGAAACGTGGGCTTCAAAACCAATGTTTCAAGTTACCAATTTGTAATTTGGAGTACCAATGAAAAATTTTGACGCTATGCCCAGCTACGCATTTTACTTTCCTATTGTGTTGTAGACTTTGGGCCATATTGTGATACTCTAGAACAGTGTTCAAAACATGGGTGTTTCAAAGGTTTCAAAATAATTTGAAGCAGTGTTTTGATTTTACTGTGATGATTCAAAAAAGGTTTTGACGCTATCTCCCCATCTATACGTTCTGGCTGTTCTTTAACTCTAAAACAAAGTTGCTTTTGGAATTAACATGGTGCACCAACTGTAAAAAGGTGACCATATTTTGATTACCAAAAACCACACACGGCCCAGCAATGAGATACTCAAATGATACTTGAATGCCGGTCAGTTTATTGGCCCAATAAAAAAACAATGAAACCAGGACATTGTCATCACTTCTAAGGGCCCTGTCCCACTGGCGTTTAGGAGCATTTGCGGATGGAATGCGCACAAAAGTGGCCCACATCCGCCAAACATCTGCAATAACCATGTAACATTCCTGTATTAATGGCAGTAATGACACCCGGTTACGCCAATCGGAGGTCACTAAAATTAACATTAAATCGGTGTGTAACTTTGCAAAAACAATGTCGGACTCTGTAGTTTTCTCTGGGCCCCTCCCCAATCGGACCGGGAGTGACATGTTTAGCCGCATGTTCTCCTTGAATTGCTGGCTGTCTGAGTGGTGTCCAAAAAATGAGGTGGGCTTCATAGATAATTGGCAAAGCTTCTGGGGAAAACCTGGTCTTGTTAGGAGAGACGGCATCCATCTCACTTTGGATGGAGCAGCTCTCATTTCTAGAAATCTGGCCAATTTTTCTTGGATCCTCCAAACTGTGACTGTCCAGTGTTGGGACCAGGAGGCAGAGCTGTGGTCTTACACACCTCTCTGCAGCTTCTCTCCCCCTGCCATCCCCTCATTACCCCATCCCCGTAGAGACGGTGCCTGCTCCCAGACTACCAATAACCAGCAAAAATCTATTTAAGCATAAAAATTCAAAAGAAAAAATAATATAGCACCTTCAACTGCACCACAGACTAAAACAGTTAAATGTGGTCTATTAAACATTAGGTCTCTCTCTTCTAAGTCCCTGTTGGTAAATGATATAATAATTGATCAACGTATTGATTTATTCTGCCTAACAGAAACCTGGTTACAGCAGGATGAATATGTTAGTTTAAATGAGTCAACACCCCCGAGTCACACTAACTGTCAGAATGCTCGTAGTACGGCCGGGGCGGAGGATTAGCAGCAATCTTCCATTCCAGCTTATTAATTAATCAAAAACCTAGACAGAGCTTTAATTCATTTGAAAGCTTGTCTCTTAGTCTTGTCCATCCAAATTGGAAGTCCCAAAAACCAGTTTTATTTGTTATTATCTATCGTCCACCTGGTCGTTACTGTGAGTTTCTCTGTGAATTTTCAGACCTTTTGTCTGACTTAGTGCTTAGCTCAGATAAGATAATTATAGTGGGCGATTTTAACATCCACACAGATGCTGAGAATGACAGCCTCAACACTGCATTTAATCTATTATTAGACTCTATTGGCTTTGCTCAAAAAGTAAATGAGTCCACCCACCACTTTAATCATATCTTAGATCTTGTTCTGACTTATGGTATGGAAATAGAAGACTTAACAGTATTCCCTGAAAACTCCCTTCTGTCTGATCATTTTTTAATAACATTTACATTTACCCTGATGGACTACCCAGCAGTGGGGAATAAGTTTCATTACACTAGAAGTCTTTCAGAAAGCGCTGTAACTAGGTTTAAGGATATGATTCCTTCTTTATGTTCTCTAATGTCATATACCAACACAGAGCAGAGTAGCTACCTAAACTCTGTAAGGGAGTTAGAGTATCTCGTCAATAGTTTTACATCCTCATTGAAGACAACTTTGGATGCTGTAGCTCCTCTGAAAAAGAGAGCTTTAAATCAGAAGTGTCTGACTCCGTGGTATAACTCACAAACTCGTAGCTTAAAGCAGATAACCCGTAAGTTGGAGAGGAAATGGCGTCTCACTAATTTAGAAGATCTTCACTTAGCCTGGAAAAAGAGTTTGTTGCTCTATAAAAAAGCCCTCCGTAAAGCTAGGACATCTTTCTACTCATCACTAATTGAAGAAAATAAGAACAACCCCAGGTTTCTTTTCAGCACTGTAGCCAGGCTGACAAAGAGTCAGAGCTCTATTGAGCTGAGTATTCCATTAACTTTAACTAGTAATGACTTCATGACTTTCTTTGCTAACAAAATTTTGACTATTAGAGAAAAAATTACTCATAACCATCCCAAAGATGTATCGTTATCTTTGGCTGCTTTCAGTGTTGCCGGTATTTGGTTAGACTCTTTCTCTCCAATTGTTCTGTCTGAGTTATTTTCATTAGTTACTTCATCCAAACCATCAACATGTTTATTAGACCCCATTCCTGCCAGGCTGCTCAAGGAAGTCCTACCATTATTTAATGCTTCAATCTTAAATATGATCAATCTATCTTTGTTAGTTGGCTATGTACCACAGGCTTTTAAGGTGGCAGTAATTAAACCATTACTTAAAAAGCCATCACTTGACCCAGCTATCTTAGCTAATTATAGGCCAATCTCCAACCTTCCTTTTCTCTCAAAGATTCTTGAGAGGGTAGTTGTAAAACAGCTAACTGATCACCTGCAGAGGAATGGTCTATTTGAAGAGTTTCAGTCAGGTTTTAGAATTCATCATAGTACAGAAACAGCATTAGTGAAGGTTGCAAATGATCTTCTTATGGCTTCGGACAGTGGACTTATCTCTGTGCTTGTTCTGTTGGACCTCAGTGCTGCTTTTGATACTGTTGACCATAAAATTTTATTACAGAGATTAGAGCATGTCATAGGTATTAAAGGCACTGCGCTGCGGTGGTTTGAATCATATTTGTCTAATAGATTACAGTTTGTTCATGTAAATGGGGAATCTTCTTCACAGACTAAAGTTAATTATGGAGTTCCACAAGGTTCTGTGCTAGGACCAATTTTATTCACTTTATACATGCTTCCCTTAGGCAGTATTATTAGACGGTATTGCTTAAATTTTCATTGTTACGCAGATGATACCCAGCTTTATCTACCCATGAAGCCAGAGGATACACACCAATTAGCTAAACTGCAGGATTGTCTTACAGACATAAAGACATGGATGACCTCTAATTTCCTGCTTTTAAACTCAGATAAAACTGAAGTTATTGTACTTGGCCCCACAAATCTTAGAAGCACGGTGTCTAACCAGATCTTTACTCTGGATGGCATTTCCCTGACCTCTAGTAATACTGTGAGAAATCTTGGAGTCATTTTTGATCAGGATATGTCATTCAAAGCGCATATTAAACAAATATGTAGGACTGCTTTTTTGCATTTACGCAATATCTCTAAAATCAGAAAGGTCTTGTCTCAGAGTGATGCTGAAAAACTAATTCATGCATTTATTTCCTCTAGGCTGGACTATTGTAATTCATTATTATCAGGTTGTCCTAAAAGTTCCCTAAAAAGCCTTCAGTTGGTTCAGAATGCTGCAGCTAGAGTACTGACGGGGACTAGCAGGAGAGAGCATATCTCACCCGTGTTGGCCTCTCTTCATTGGCTTCCTGTTAATTCTAGAATAGAATTTAAAATTCTTCTTCTTACTTATAAGGTTTTGAATAATCAGGTCCCATCTTATCTTAGGGACCTCGTAGTACCATATTGCCCCATTAGAGCGCTTCGCTCTCAGACTGCAGGCTTACTTGTAGTTCCTAGGGTTTGTAAGAGTAGAATGGGAGGCAGAGCCTTCAGCTTTCAGGCTCCTCTCCTGTGGAACCAGCTCCCAATTCAGATCAGGGAGACAGACACCCTCTCTACTTTTAAGATTAGGCTTAAAACTTTCCTTTTCGCTAAGGCTTATAGTTAGGGCTGGATCAGGTGACCCTGGACCATCCCTTGGTTATGCTGCTTTAGACGTAGACTGTGGGGGGGTTCCCATGATGCACTGTTTCTTTCTCTTTTTGCTCCGTATGCATCACTCTGCATTTAATCATTAGTGATCGATCTCTGCCCCCCTCCACAGCATGTCTTTTTCCTGGTTCTTTCCCTCAGCCCCAACCAGTCTCAGCAGAAGACTGCCCCTCCCTGAGCCTGGTTCTGCTGGAGGTTTCTTCCTGTTAAAAGGGAGTTTTTCCTTCCCACTGTAGCCAAGTGCTTGCTCATAGGGGGTCGTTTTGACCGTTGGGGTTTTTCATAATTATTGTATGGCCTTGCCTTACAATATAGAGCGCCTTGGGGCAACTGTTTGTTGTGATTTGGCGCTATATATAAAAAAAGTTGATTGATTGATTGATTGATTGATTGATTGATTAATCGGCCGCCATCCGAACACGTCCGTGATTATCCGCAGAGGCACGCATGTCTGCAGCCAGGCTCAAAAATCCTGCTGTGGATGAGATCCGCATCACTGCCTGAACACATACTGAAGACATACGCAGGACATAACCACCTCGCCGCATATCCCCTGTCATCCGCTGATATCCGCAACCGATGGGTTGGCGCAGCTTGGCAGCGGACCGGGACAGCGTGCAAAACAGATATGACGCGTGCCCAGCATGGCCACATCACGGTCGCAAATGGTATGCCGCGCATGCAGACAGAGTGGGCACGGATGGAGCGAGTGCATCACGGCCGCTGTGCCCCTCATGGGGGCACCTCCGTGGTCGCCTTCGCTTCTGTTCCCTGTTATATCCGCTTTTCTTCCTCATGTATTCACTGATCCACCCCAGGACATTTGTCATTTCCGCCCACCTTTGTTGCGGACGCTCAGCTGTTGTCTCCTCATTTCATGCGCAAATCCTCCTAAACGCCAGTGGGACAGGGCCCTGCAAAACAACCTAGGACAGCCAGGACAGGATGTGAAAACAGGACATGTCCTGGGAAGACAGGACGTTTGGTCACCCTAAACTGTAACTCACTCATTCATCTACATTTTTGCTGTTTAATCCCGACAGTAATACAGCACAGGGAACAAACATCTGAAATAGCTACTAACAGAAATACAACCTTTTTGACTTTCACACAGGAAGCTGCTATATGTTGCTTTTGTGAGACTTACTTTTTAAATTATTACTGATTCTTCCCAGAGTGCCCATCTGTTGAGTCTGTTTAGATGGATAATTTAATAAACCTGAACAGCTGATTGTTTTCACTTTCCAGAACATCCTGTGTAAAGCTACAAGTAATGAAACTTTTCACATTTTTATCCAACAAAATGTGTTTAAACTTAGATAATTCCTCATGAACAAAATGTTATCAGTAGTTTTCTGCCTTGCCAGTAAAGTTTGTTGGACGTGTCATTTTCTCTGCTGGGTGTTTGTTGTCAGGGCGCCGTTTGAACCCTTCTGCTACAGATGATTTATGATCTTCAGAAGACCTTTTTTATTATTGTTGTTGTTATATATCACCCTGAATTTCTACATTCTTCCTACAGGCTGAGCTGTTGAGTGAATGCAAACTGACATTTAAGCAGCTGTCAGATGTGAACTAAAAGTCACAAACTGAGGTTTTTATGTCTGTTTCAGTATAAATGTCTTAAATTCTCTGCTTCTGTCTACTTTTCTTCTCAGAGATCTAAAACTGGATAATGTTCTCCTGGACAAAGACGGTCACTGTAAACTGGCAGATTTTGGCATGTGCAAGGAGGGCATCTTTGATGGAGTAGCTACAGGCACATTCTGTGGTACCCCGGATTACATTGCTCCTGAGGTCAGTCTCGAACCTTCTACTGAACAAACAAAACAACATACGCATATTTTTCACCGACGCACACATTAGGATCAGATTGCACTTATTTCAATGAGAAGCTGAAAAAAAGCTGTGCCTAAATGACAAAACGAGACATGTGAATGTATTGGCGTGGGCCCTGTTAGCACTGATCAACATTTTTCACCATTTTTTTACATTTTATGGACCAAACATTGAATCACCTATTTGAGAAAATAATCAAATTATGAAATCAGTCGTTAGTTGCAGCTCTCTTCAGCATCAAACCAGTCAGATTTAACGTTTCTGAGAATGCTGGTCCTCTGAGGTTATGTGGTGCCGTTTTTTAGCTTCTTTTTTTTCCATCACACCATTTCACTAAAAGCAAACACTGTGGTCTAATCCCGTCACTCCAGCCTCCCTGCTGACTGGAAGTGAGCACAGCAGTGACGTGTCAGGAGACTCTCATCACTGTTAAGGTGCTGTTTCTCACATTAAAAAACAAACAAAAAAGCAAAAAAAAAAAAAAAACAGATTTATTCATTAGAATTTCAGAATAAAGACTCAAAATGGTTTACGTCTCCTTTTCCCAGTTTGTAGCGATTAGGTAATGTAACATGAAGGCCAGAAGGGGCTACAGAAATCTGATATTTGTCCCCAGTGACCTTGAACTTTACCCAAATGATTGACCGCTGGTTAACCTTGCCAGGGCAATTCTAGAATCTAACTGTGTCCCACATTTGGTGCATATAGTGGTAGAAAAGCTAATTACTTGTTCTTTGCCAAAATTAATTCTGTTTCGAGGTCAACCTTCATTGACATACCAAGTTTGGTAGAAATAAAAAAAGGACTTGGAAGGAGTCAACCAACAAACAGACTGGCAGATATGACCTTGGCCCAACCCATATGGAAAAGATATACATAAATTTTATAAAGTTTGTATCTGTTCTATCTGTAACTTGTAAGTAATGCATGTGACAGTCAGATATAAGATCCTTAGTAAATTTGTAACTTATATGAATTGGGAACTTAAAAGAACAATATATGACAGTAATTCCATATACAGAATCCTTAGTAGATATGTGTAATATCAAACTGAGACTTATAAGCACAACACATGTCACACATAAAGTTTATTACTGGAATTGATATAACTTCTTGTGAGTTTTTTTCTATTTCTTTTCCATATGGGAAATGCTTGACCTTAGGTAAATTTGACCTTGCTCTGCAATTTAAGAACCCACTGAACCTCATGCATTGATTTTTTTGAGATTTGGTTTTTAGCATCTGTGTGCCATTACTTGTTTCCACAGATCCTACAGGAGATGCTTTATGGACCCTCTGTGGATTGGTGGGCGCTTGGAGTGCTGCTATACGAGATGCTGTCAGGACACGCTCCCTTTGAAGCGGAAAATGAAGATGACCTCTTTGAATCCATCCTCAGCGAAGAGGTTATATATGCGTCGTGGCTAAGCGCTGAAGCAGTGAACATACTCAAAGCTGTGAGTCCTCAATTATGTTACTTTTGTATTTCACATAGATGGCTTATGAAAAAAGTCATATATCTTTTCGACAAGCTAATAAATCTCATTAAGTGATTAAATTGTCATTTTGTAGCCAAACACCCCATAGACACTAAGTAACTCTGTTTTACGTAGATAAGAAATTACTTCTGTTCCTGTCAACTTTATATTGAAAGGAGCTGCTGATCTGCATAACATCAGTCCAAAGCGGAGGACACCTCCTCAGAACATTAGTTTTTTCACACAAAATAGCACGACTATTTAAGTTTTTCAAAGCCTTCATCCATTGAAGCCAATTAAATTTGATGGTGGAGCCACCAGATAGGACGTGAGGCCATATCACTGCAACACCTTGATGCATCAAAACTGGACTTGATTCCAAGACTCTGGACCACATTGTGAGAAAGCACAAAAAATAGGATTAACCTCTAGGGGGTGCTGCTTGCTGCCACTATATTTGTACATGCTATTGCTTCAGTCCATAATTCTGTGTAGGTCTTTGCCCAAAAGTCAGTAAAAGGACATTCCTTCCAAAACTGATCCTCCCTCACTAAAGAACGAACTTTATACATAAATAAGAAACACTTTGTGTAATCACAGACATGTTTCTTATCGGGAAGTTTCACAAATGTTGGTGTTACCAATGGCGGGGGACGGGAGTTGCAACCCTATGTAGAACCGCAGACCAAAGGTGTGGTAAAATATGTGCAAGGTCTTGCATAAACAAAGAATGATTGATGAATACTGCTGCATTAGAAGATTTCCGATGTTTAAAATCAAAATTGTGCATTAAAATGGTGACTGTATGTAGCTTCCCAGATTGACATAGCATGCAGGTAAAAGGTTATAGATTTCTAAAATTTTAAAGTGGGTTGGAATGTCCCTTGCATGTGTCACAACACTACCCTCTTCTTTACTTGCAACTAGATCCGGCCATCTTTACTCCCAACGTTTTGGTATGTGGGGAATGTTGGTGATATAAAGTTTTTAAAGTTGCCCATTGGTAGAAATAGTTGCAGGTGCTCCTGAAAACTTGTGGGGAATGTTTAGTCATGAGCTGCCTTGTTTAACTCTTAAAGGCGATTAAAGGAAAATTTTGAACAATATGATCCCTTTAGGGCAGCACGGTGGCTTAGTGGTTGGCACTGTTGCCTCACAGTGAGAAGGTGGTGGGGTCCAATTAGCTAAACCTACCAGCTAACGTTAGTTTATCAAGCCAGCTGAAGCACCGTTTGTCATAGCTAACAACATAGTCGGTTCTGTTTGAGAAGCTAACGTTAATACACACTTTTGTTTGCATTTGTTGTTATATGTATTTGTTGTTACGCCCGTTATTGTAGGGTGAAGCAACGCTATTATGCTTTATACGCCAGTTACCGGCTTTGTTGCCTAGCAAGATACACTAGGCTAGTTAACAGCTAAATTAACGGTAGCTCATCTGGCTATAGTTAGCCTGCTTTTGAGATTTGCACTTTTATTTTACATGGTGTAGATTTTTAATGGTTTTTCAGTTTAAAGGTTCTTTAATAGATATCAATAGATAGCGTCTAAGTTTGGGATTTCCATTAGAAAGCATGTAGATGTTATTTTTTCCCCCCAGTTCTTTCTGTAATACTGCCCCTTACAAAGCACAAACTCAAACTATTCCACACTTTTAAATTTAATCAAAGTCACAGCAAAAATAATCAGGCCTGGGCCCTGCAAGAACTTCTCTTACAGACAAGATCCGCTCTTACAGAACCCCAGACAATGGATACAAGCAGTTTTTATACAGGATTACATATGCGTTTAAAAAAAAGGCGGACCTTATTTCGCAAAGTCCTTCTCTTATTGGCCCCCGTGGGCATTCAAGGGAGGTCCATCCCCCTGCCCCAGGCCCGTGCAATAACGGGAGACATATGATTTATAATTGTAACCTAACTCTCTTTATCCTAAGTGGTATAAACTGGTTAAATCCAGTTCTACATGCACATACCAAAGAAGAACAAAGGAAAGTGAGAATAAGAATGAAACCAAAAATATAACCCTACTTATAATAACTACCTTGATACCAAAAGAAATACAGAAAACAAATAAAGAAAACCATAATTAGACACAGACATATATCTAGCATAGAGTATAGAATTTGTCTTCCTATAGTAGCAATGCATTACCTATGCATTACCTATCCGAAACATCTTCGGGATCAAGTGGCAGGACTACGTCTCAAATGAGGACATCCTTACCAGAGCCAAATTGCCCAGCATGGAGTCTATTATACTCAAACAACAGCTTCGTTGGGCAGGTCACGTAGCCAGGATGGATGATACACGCATGCCGAAATTAATTCTCTTTGGCGAGCTCAAGGAAGGGAGACGAAACCAAGGGACCCCCAAAAAGCGCTATAAGGACCAGCTGAAGAAACAGCTTTCTCTTGCAGGCATTCAGCATCAGTCATAGCAGCATCTAGCTACAGATAGACTCAACTGGCGTTCCAGCATCAAATCCACAAGCCTGAAGTTTGAGGCAAAAAAGAAGTGAGGCCTCACGCCAGAAGCGTCAAAGACAGAAAGAGCGGGCAGCAGCACAAGCCCAGCCTACTCAAGTGTTCATTTGCCCCAAGTGTAACAGGTCTTGTGCATCCCGCATCAGACTTTTCAGCCACCAGAGGGCTTGTAGAAAATAAACTAAAAAAAAAAAAAAAAAAAAAAAGGCCTTCCCACTATCCTCGCAAGCGAGGAAACTGCCAGCAATTACCTATGCATTGCTACTATAGGAAGATGAGTGAATGAGTGATGATTCCGTTAACCATACACACTGTTGCTTTTGAATGAAAGTCAGTGACTTTTTTTTGTCCTTTGCAGACATTTACACTCATGCCACCTCGATTAAACAGGTTTCTGTTTTGTTGACAATTTACAATTGTGGGAAATTCATAAGATTATTATAAAACAAAAATTCCCCATTGTTGGTTATTGAGAAAATGACAGGGGCAACCAGTTTGTTGTCGGTCAGCTACTTAGTGGTGAAGCAGTAATACAATATGAACAGTTACTAAGGTACTACAGTATAAATCCTATACAGGATTTGGTGTTACCATCAAGTAGACTTTAGTTTGGTGCTTGGTCACGCTGCCTGTCTGTGTCCTTGGGCAAGACCCACTTACATAGTGTCCTAGTCTACCCAGCAATAAATGGGTTCCAGTCTTGGCTGGGGAAGTGACCTGTGATTGACTGGAGTGTGTCCAGGGGGAGTTGTTGACTCTCATTCGCTTCACAAGACTTAATCTATCTAGGCCAGGTCACCCTTGTAAAAGAGGTCACAATCTTAAATAAAGGTTATTATCAGCTCAGTCACCAATGGGCCTCAGTGCCTTTAGAGACCTTGTTTCTCGTTCTTCTATTCACTAAAATATCAGCGTGCATGTTGATAATGTAACATAACCTCCTATACATATATAGCATTAAAGTGAAAGCTGCCAGAATGTTCCAGACTGCCAAATGTAGTAAAGTCATTCAGGTCACAGTGGCATCACTCTGCACCTTCATGACAAACATTTGTTCCTCTTTGTCCTTCAGGCTGAGTGACACTTGGACTCTGCAGTCTAAGTTGGCAACTGTTCAAAGCTCTGCCAGTCAACTGTTTGGCCTCTTACATCAGGAACAGTCCAGCCACAGCTATAAATACGACACCTCCTCCCTCTGTTTCTACTCTTGTCCTCCCCAGTGTTATTATTCCCGCATGTAGAAAAAAAACCCAGTCCAATCTCCCTGCAGATTTGTGTTATGCATTTTATGATGATGTGTGCCTGTGAGAATTGATTTGAAGGCTGCTGGACTCTTTATACTTGTTGTTCATCCGACCCAAGATTATGTTCATACTGACAGCAAGTTGAGAGAGTTTTGATGTTTGCAATTTGTACAGAAAATATTTGCAGTGATAACATTCTGTGCTGTTTATTGGTTATACATACAGTGCATCCAGAAAGAGCTTCACTTTTTTCACATTTTGTTATATTACAGCCTTACTCCAAAATGGAGGAAATTCTTTTTTTTTTTTTTTCTCACAAAATTCTACACACAATGCCCCATAATGGCAATGTGAAAACATTTTTTTTTTTTTTCAAATGTATTAAAAAAAAAAATAAAACTTAAGAAATCACGTGTACATAAGTATTCACAGCCTTTGCCATGAAGCTCAAAATTGAGCTCAGGTGCATCCTGTTTCCACTGATCATCCTTGAGATGTTTCTGCAGCTTAGTTGGAGTCCACCTGGGGTAAATTCAATTGATTGGACATGATTTGGAAAGTCACACACCTGTCTACATATAAGGTCCCACAGTTGACAGTGTATGTCAGAACATAAACCAAGCATGAAGTCAAAGGAATTGTCTGTAGACCTCAGAGACAGGATTGTCTTGTGGCACAAATCTGGGGGAAGGGTACAGAAACATTTCTGCTGCTTTGAAGGTCCCAGTGAGCACATTGACCTCCATCATCTGTAAATGGAAGAAGTTTGGATCCACCAGGATCCACTCTGTCAGAGCTCCAGGATTCCTCTGTGAAGAGAGGAGAACCTTGCAGAAGAACAACCATCTCTGCAACAATCCACCAATCAAATGTGTATGGTAGAGTGGCCAGACGGAAGCCACTCCTTAGTAAAAGACACATGGCACTCCACGTGGAGTTTGCCAAAAGGCACCTGAATTACTCTCAGACCATGAGATACAGAATTCTCTGGTCTGATGAGACAAAGATTGAACTCCTTGGCGTGACTGCCGAGTGTCATATTTGGAGGAAACCAGGCACTATCCCTACAGTGAAGCATGGTGGTGGCAGCATCACGCTGTGGGGATGTTTTTCAGCAGCAGGAACTGGGAGACTAGTCAGGATTGAGGGAAAGATGAATGCAGCAATGTACAGAGACATCCTGGATGAAAACCTGCTCCAGAGTGCTCTTGACCTCAGAATGGGGTGACGGTTCACCTTTCAGCAGGACAATGACCTAAGCACACAGTCAAGATATCAAAGGAGTGGCTTCAGGACAACTCTGTGAATGTCCTTAAGTGGCCCCACCAGAGCCCAGACCTGAATCCAATTGAACATCTCTGGAGAGATCTGAAAATGGCTGTGCACCAACACTCCCCATACGACCTGATGGAGCTTGAGAGGTGCTACAAGGAGGAATGGACAAAACTGCTCAAAGATAGGTGCACCAAGCTTGTGGCATCATATTCAAGAAGACTTCAGGCTGTAATTGCTGCCAAAGGTACATCAACAAAGTATTGAGCGAAAGGTGGGATACTTATGTACATATGATTTCTTAGTTTTTTATTTTGAATAAATTTGCAAAAATAAAAAGAAGACTTTTTATGTTGTCATGTTATGGGATGTTGTGCGCAGAATGTTGAAGGGAAAAATGAATTTACTCTATTTTGGAATAAAGCTGCAACATAACAAAATGTGGAAAAAGTGAAGCGCAGTGAATACTTCCCAGATGCACTGTATGCAATATCACATGAAGTAAAAAGTTGTGGTCTGTTGTTGTAGCATGTTTGTTCCATAGACATTTCTAATAGGCTGGCTGCATAACGATGTGGAAACTAATAATTAAGGTATGAAATGATGACTCTTAGCTCAGTGCAGTTTAGACCGGTTAGTTCTTGTCTGTGCTGACATTGCAGGTGTGGTTGAGACTGAGGCGCAGCTGATGTGCAGTCATGGAAAAATTCTCATCATCCTCAGTCAAACAGTTTGTCTTAATTTTTTTTTTTTTTTTTGTGGTCTGTCGTGTTTGACAGAATGCACGCGGCTTACAAACTTGTTGAACTCTGCTGTCTGTCCTACTTCTTCAACTTTAAAAGATGTACCAGTGATCTTTTTTTTTTTTAAAGTTCTGCTCAGGTTAATTTGCTCTTTCCACTTATTAATTAACAAGATTATTAACAAATTGTAATGAATCCTGGTTGTCTAGACTTGAAAGAGAGCCCACTATAACCTAATTTCTTTTGGCTTCTCCTATTTTACTCTCGGTTGCCACAGTGGCTCTGGTGTGGATCCACATGTTGATTATGCAGCTGTTTTATGCTGGGTGCCCTGTCGGACAAAACTCAAGTGGCATAAAAGGACAGGGCTGGGCAAATGTTCTGCATTTCCATCACACTTTTCCGTCTGAAGCAGAAGCTTAAAGTGCTTTGTATTGACCTGGCAAGTTTTACAACTTTTTCTACTACACCCACAGCTAATGAACTCAAATCAGGTGTGCTCAGCCAACTAAGCTGCGGAAAACGTCCATGTTAATTAACCAGGTGTGACTGCAGTAGGTAGACTAGACATGGAAAATATGCAGGACAAGTGCCCTCCAGGACCATCACGTCCCCGAAGACCATCACCTTGGCCTTTGAACTTCCTTGTTGAGAGAAAAGAATGTTACACATTATAATTGTATGCAACATTCATTTTAAAATCTTGATGAACATTTTGGGCCTATCCATGAAGGGCTCCGCTAAAGGCCCTTTCACACATAGTATGAATGTGGTCGATTTGTGCTTGAAGGGAAGAAGGAATTGTATGCAAAACGTGTAAAATCGTAGCTGTGTACAGGTGTACAATGCCTTGTACACCTGTTGCTACAACTATTTCCACACACCAGCGGCTGAAAGATAGAGTGCGCCCTGTGAGAGCCCATTCGAACCCTCCCGCGACAGATGTCGGCCAAATTCCAGGTGACACACACACATCTAACACCTCTCGCTGGCACCTAGAAAATGTGTGGCCATTCGCACTGTTAACATGAAAACAATCAGCAGACGATCACTGTCGAGCTGGCGGTGAAATTTGTCGAAGTGTTCCCACGAGTGTGGCTTTGCAAACAGAAACACACATGTGGTCTACAGGAGTATCGCACATGTGCATGTGTGTCGCCACCCCCCCCCCCCCAGCTCCCCCAACACATGTGGGGGGGGGCACACTTGCATAAAATGCTGATATATATGCTGCACAGACATGATCACATGGGGGCCGGACAGGCAGGTCAGAGTGCACACAGCACAGGGAGGCTCCTGTCAGCTTCTGACCATAAACTCACTGACAGCTCACATACACAGACACAGTGACATGTTGGTGTGTGCGCTGAACTGACGGGGTGTGGCCGCCGACAAGAGCGGCTGCGGAGATCTGTGGTTCTGGACATCCCAGCTGGAGAACACGTACTGTGTTTAGATGGGCATGGACTAACAACTGTCCACTGTGATGCAGGTGTGTCTGCTTGCTGTCCTCACGTGGACATACATAAAAACATATATCTCTATTGTGATGGGCTGGAGAAATGGACCATCAGTTCATGTGGACACGCAGCAGGCAGTCTGAATGTCACGTCTGGCCCGACACGTGTGTCCTGTGAGCAACGCGATGCAGGACCATATGACAAGCCAACAGTGTGACAAACATGCCACTTTCAGTCACGTATCAGCAGAAATACGCCATAACAAATGTTGTTTGGTCAGTTATCACGGCACTTTTTTCTCTTTTTTTAAATATACATTTATCTTCTTGTTGATTTTAGCTATTTCATGCTCCTGTTATAAGATAGTGATTATAGCGCAGTGGCAAAGTTTCTGTCTGGTAATCAGAGCTTGCAGGTTCGAATCCCGTGAATGGCATTTATTTTTTATTTAACCAGGGTTATTTAACCACGGGGTTATGTATTGCGTTCTCTTTTATTTATTATTTATATCAACCCAGTGATATTCACTAATTATACAGCTGTTTGTTTTTTGTTTTTTCATTTTTCTCCACATCAGCGTCTTGATGTGGTGCACCACGTCCTTGCTGCTCGCACTGTGTTCCTGCTCACACAACACCATCACGTTCCATCACAGTGCACGCCTGCCAGTTTGCTTGATGTTTTCATGGTTCACTCATACGAGCTGTTCCGCCGTGATTCATCCTGATTTGTACTTATTCGTACTATGTGTGAAGGGGCCTTAAAGTTTGGAGAGGTTGAGCCAAAAAGCTTAAATGTTTTGTGTTTAGACATGGAGAGAAGTAGTTTTTTTAATTACGTAATTTTCGTGAAACTTGATGAAAATGCTAGGAGACTACGGCAAGCAGTTAACTTAATAATTAGTCATTTAATAAGGGGTTTTTTTTTTTTACACTTAATGACATAAACATGCATAACTTTATCTCAGTAAGGAATCTAGCCATGCCACCAGACACTTTTAGTGCCATTTTTGCCTGTTCAGTGGTGACAAGATACAGTTCACTTAGCTTGTCCCATGCTGTTATATTAATTAGCCAGTTAGCCCATGACAATGTTTGCGTTATCTGTAAATATTCTATATAAATATTCCCCTGATTAGTTTAGGTTTTGTTCAGAGTGAAAGATGAGTCCAAAAATCTCTGAAAACAGGGCCCGGGTTATAAAATCCCAGAGTTCCCCTTTAAATTGACATCTGCACCAAGTGGATATTACCAATGATATTTGTGTTATACAAGCCTCATCTACTGTGATGAATAGCCTATATATCCAAAGCAGAATTCTTGACCATAGTGACCGAGTATTTATTTTGACCGTCATTTTTATCCGCTCACGGCTGCGTGGAAAATGGGAGTTCCAGCTCGAAGATTGTGAAATGATTTTTGAAATTTCTTCACAGTAATATGGGCATGCAATTTCTGGTAAATGGGCTAAACATGCAAAGTCAATATCCATCCATCTATCCAATTTCTTCCGCTTTATCCGGAGTCGGGTCGCGGGGGCAGCAGCTCAAGCAAAGCCGCCCAAACCTCCTGATCCACACACCTCCCCCAGCTCCTCCGGGGGAACCCCAAGGTGTTCCCAAGCCAGCCGAGAGATCTAATCCCTCCAGCGTGTCCTGGGTCTTCCCCGGGGCCTCCTCCCAATGGGACGTGCCCGGAACACCTCTCCAGCGAGGCGTCCAGGGGGCATCCGGAAAAGATGCCCGAGCCACCTCAACTGACTCCTTTCGACGTGGAGGAGCAGCAGCTCGACTCTGAGCTCCTCCCTTTTTTTCTTTTTTTTTAAACCTATTGACTTTGCTCAATAGGTTTTAAAAAAAAAATCATGCTGTTCTCTTGACTTGTGTTCTGAACTGCGTTTCTCCAGTGTTTGCATTGTCTTCTTTCTCATCCTCTGCCTTTGTTTTCTTGCCATGTCTGATAGTTGCTAGTCTCAAGGCTGATAGAATAACTCCGTATTCTTACCAGAGATCCAGCTGTTTGTTTTTGACCTCGTTTGAAAGTTACCACCAGCCTGAAGGTGTACACAGATTCATCTTCCAAAACAGAGACATCAAAAACACATGGTGTGTTCCCAGAGGCAAGCTGGAACAGCTTTAAATGGTTGTTGTGTTTTTACATGTCCCACTTGGCAATTCCAGGCACTGGTGTGACAAAGTGTTGTCAGTTTGAGCTCAGGTGATTCACTGTTCTATTGTACACTCTGTATAATACCAGGAAGCTGTGACGCCAGAAATCACATTTCCTGAACACAGTTGATCCAGATCCAACTGGTGCAGCAGTCAGTGTAACAGGCCTTGCAATGTGGGTTTTTTTATGGTTTGGAGAAGAGGACTGACTGGATGATTTAGCTGAAGTTGATTATAGGTTCACTGTAGATGTAGGCTTGAAAAACAAACTACCCTGCGATAGGATGGCAGCCTATCCATGGTGCCAGGGTGTAACTCACCTCTCACCCAGTGACCACTGGGCTAAGCTCCAGCTCCCCCCCGTCACCCTTAACGTGAATCATCGAGTATAGAAAATGAATGAATGGAAGACAACTGAATGAAATCACTTATTCTGCACTTTTTGATCATCTTTCCTCTTGTTTCTTTTAAAACAGTATTATTATCCACCTTTTCTGTAACTTAATATCCAGGTATCTTAAAAGATGATGACAACAAAAACCTAAGAACAACCTATTACTTTAAATAGAAAGGACCTGCTACTTGCAATATCCTTTAACCACATCCATATCCTAGTTCGCTGTGCAGCCTGAACTGTTTTATCCTTATTATCCTAAAGAGTCAAACTAATTGTGCAGAATAGCAGTTAGATTTGCTGCACCCACCTCAGCAAATGATATCCAAATGAGTTAAACCCCAAAGAACAAACTTATTAAATTAATTTTTTAGTGTTGTCTTACTTTGTGTGGTTTATGTAATACTTATGTGTTGCCGTGACTCACAGAGGGTAGATATGCCCATTGGGTGTAACTTAGGGAATAACCTTGTTTGTGTCTGATGATTTACGGACATTCATGCTGGAATTTACGGTTGCAAATTGCGATATTTGCACCTGTAATCCAGCATGAACGTCCACAAATCATCAAACACAGCAGGATTATTTCCATTCTAATCCAGTTTCATCATTTGCACAGTTTATTTTTCTGTAAGTAATTGGTCGGCGAATCAATCAATCAATCAATCAATCAATTTTTTTTTTTATATAGCGCCAAATCACAACAAACAGTTGCCCCAAGGCGCTTTATATTGTAAGGCAAGGCCATACAATAATGATGTAAACCCCAACGGTCAAAACGACCCCCTGTGAGCAAGCACTTGGCTACAGTGGGAAGGAAAAAACTCCCTTTTAACAGGAAGAAACCTCCAGCAGAACCAGGCTCAGGGAGGGGCAGTCTTCTGCTGGGACTGGTTGGGGCTGAGGGAGAGAACCAGGAAAAAGACATGCTGTGGAGGGGAGCAGAGATCGATCACTAATGATTAAATGCAGAGTGGTGCATACAGAGCAAAAAGAGAAAGAAACAGTGCATCATGGGAACCCCCCAGCAGTCTACGTCTATAGCGCATAACTAAGGGATGGTTCAGGGTCACCTGATCCAGCCCTAACTATAAGCTTTAGCAAAAAGGAAAGTTTTAAGCCTAATCTTAAAAGTAGAGAGGGTGTCTGTCTCCCTGATCTGAATTGGGAGCTGGTTCCACAGGAGAGGAGCCTGAAAGCTGAAGGCTCTGCCTCCCATTCTACTCTTACAAACCCTAGGAACTACAAGTAAGCCTGCAGTCTGAGAGCGAAGCGCTCTATTGGGGTGATATGGTACTACGAGGTCCCTAAGATAAGATGGGACCTGATTATTCAAAACCTTATAAGTAAGAAGAAGAATTTTAAATTCTATTCTAGAATTAACAGGAAGCCAATGAAGAGAGGCCAATATGGGTGAGATATGCTCTCTCCTTCTAGTCCCCGTCAGCACTCTAGCTGCAGCATTTTGAATTAACTGAAGGCTTTTTAGGGAACTTTTAGGACAACCTGATAATAATGAATTACAATAGTCCAGCCTAGAGGAAATAAAGGCATGAATTAGTTTTTCAGCATCACTCTGAGACAAGACCTTTCTGATTTTAGAGATATTGCGTAAATGCAAAAAAGCAGTCCTACATATTTGTTTAATATGCGCTTTGAATGACATATCCTGATCAAAAATGACTCCAAGATTTCCTCACAGTATTACTAGAGGTCAGGGTAATGCCATCCAGAGTAAGGATCTGGTTAGACACCATGTTTCTAAGATTTGTGGGGCCAAGAACAATAACTTCAGTTTTATCTGAGTTTAAAGCAGGAAATTAGAGGTCATCCATGTCTTTATGTCTGTAAGACAATCCTGCAGTTTAGCTAATTGGTGTGTGTCCTCTGGCTTCATGGATAGATAAAGCTGGGTATCATCTGCGTAACAATGAAAATTTAAGCAATACCGTCTAATAATACTGCCTAAGGGAAGCATATATAAAGTGAATAAAATTGGTCCTAGCACAGAACCTTGTGGAACTCCATAATTAACTTTAGTCTGTGAAGAAGATTCCCCATTTACATGAACAAATTGTAATCTATTAGACAAATATGATTCAAACCACCGCAGCGCAGTGCCTTTAATACCTATGGCATGCTCTAATCTCTGTAATAAAATTTTATGGTCACAGTATCAAAAGCAGCACTGAGGTCTAACAGAACAAGCACAGAGATGAGTCCACTGTCCGAGGCCATAAGAAGATCATTTGTAACCTTCACTAATGCTGTTTCTGTACTATGATGAATTCTAAAACCTGACTGAAACTCTTCAAATAGACCATTCCTCTGCAGATGATCAGTTAGCTGTTTTACAACTACCCTTTCAAGAATTTTTGAGAGAAAAGGAAGGTTGGAGATTGGCCTATAATTAGCTAAGATAGCTGGGTCAAGTGATGGCTTTTTAAGTAATGGTTTAATTACTGCCACCTTAAAAGCCTGTGGTACATAGCCAACTAACAAAGATAGATTGATCATATTTAAGATCGAAGCATTAAATAATGGTAGGGCTTCCTTGAGCAGCCTGGTAGGAATGGGGTCTAATAAACATGTTGATGGTTTGGATGAAGTAACTAATGAAAATAACTCAGACAGAACAATCGGAGAGAAAGAGTCTAACCAAATACCGGCATCACTGAAAGCAGCCAAGATAACGATACGTCTTTGGGATGGTTATGAGTAATTTTTTCTCTAATAGTTAAAATTTTGTTAGCAAAGAAAGTCATGAACTCATTACTAGTTAAAGATAATGGAATACTCAGCTCATAGAGCTCTGACTCTTTGTCAGCCTGGCTACAGTGCTGAAAAGAAACCTGGGGTTGTTCTTATTTTCTTCAATTAGTGATGAGTAGAAAGATGTCCTAGCTTTACGGAGGGCTTTTTTATAGAGCAACAGACTCTTTTTCCAGGCTAAGTGAAGATCTTCTAAATTAGTGAGACGCCATTTCCTCTCCAACTTACGGGTTATCTGCTTTAAGCTACGAGTTTGAGAGTTATACCATGGAGTCAGACACTTCTGATTTAAAGCTCTCTTTTTCAGAGGAGCTACAGCATCCAAGTTGTCTTCAATGAGGATGTAAAACTATTGACGAGATACTCTATCTCCCTTACAGAGTTTAGGTAGCTACTCTGCACTGTGTTGTTATATGGCATTAGAGAACATAAAGAAGGAATCATATCCTTAAACCTAGTTACAGCGCTTTCTGAAAGACTTCTAGTGTAATGAAACTTATTCCCTACTGCTGGGTAGTCCATCAGAGTAAATGTAAATGTTATTAAAAATGATCAGACAGGAAGGGAGTTTTCAGGGAATACTGTTAAGTCTTCTATTTCCATACCATAAGTCAGAACAAGATCTAAGATATGATTAAAGTGGTGGGTGGACTCATTTACTTTTTGAGCAAAGCCAATAGAGTCTAATAATAGATTAAATGCAGTGTTGAGGCTGTCATTCTCAGCATCTGTGTGGATGTTAAATTGCCCACTATAATTATCTTATCTGAGCTAAGCACTAAGTCAGACAAAAGGTCTGAAAATCACAGAGAAACTCACAGTAACGACCAGGTGGACGATAGATAATAACAAATAAAACTGGTTTTTGGGACTTCCAATTTGGATGGACAAGACTAAGAGACAAGCTTTCAAATGAATTAAAGCTCTGTCTGGGTTTTTGATTAATTAATAAGCTGGAATGGAAGATTGCTGCTAATCCTCCGCCCCGGCCCGTGCTACGAGCATTCTGACAGTGTGACTCGGGGGTGTTGACTCATTTAAACTAACATATTCATCCTGCTGTAACCAGGTTTCTGTTAGGCAGAATAAATCAATATGTTGATCAATTATTATATCATTTACCAACAGGGACTTAGAAGAGAGAGACCTAATGTTTAATAGACCACATTTAACTGTTTTAGTCTGTGGTGCAGTAGAAGGTGCTATATTATTTTTTCTTTTTGAATTTTTATGCTTAAATAGATTTTTGCTGGTTATTGGTAGTCTGGAGCAGGCACCGTCTCTACGGGGATGGGGTAATGAGGGGATGGCAGGGGGAGAGAAGCTGCAGAGAGGTGTGTAAGACTAAACTCTGCTTCCTGGTCCCAACCCTGGATAGTCACGGTTTGGAGGTTTAAGAAAATTAGCCAGATTTCTAGAAATGAGAGCTGCTCCATCCAAATGGGATGGATGCCGTCTCTCCTAACAAGACCAGTTTTCCCCAGAAGCTTTGGCCAATTATCTATGAAGCCCACCTCATTTTTTTTTAAATCATGTGAAAGGGTGTGGTCAGCTCGTCAAAGCTTACCGTATCAACAGCGTCTTCAAGCTAGAAATTCTTTCAGCAGACCCACAGATTTCTCCATCTTGTCCAGCTGCAGTGAGTTAAATCCACGTTAAATCCATCAATCAATCCAGTTAAATCTATTAAATCCACTTATTTTGGGGGCGGCAGCGCTGCGCCAGTTTCTCTTGCTCTCAGCTGAGAGCGCCATTATTGACACCTGCGCAGCAATGCGGTCAGGGCGCGGAGTTATTCATCAAATGTGAAACGGTCGAATATTTTGCCACCGTCTACTCGATATTTTGTGGTCTGAAATCTCACACAATTAACCAATCAGATTTGCGGAACAAATGTAATTGATAAGAATTAAATTTTCTCTCTGCTATGGGGACCCCAAGAGAAAAAGGAAGAAGCCAAAAGAACTTTGTTGATTGTTTGGTGCTTTATCTGACTTCATCTGTCTTGTGCTTTCTCTAGCTCCTGACCAAAAACCCGGCCCACCGTCTGGGCTGTGTGGCATCGGAGGGCGGAGAGGACGCCGTGACCCAGCATGCCTTCTTTGCTGCAATGGACTGGGACAAACTGAACCGTAGAGAGATAGAGCCACCATTCAAGCCCAGGATTGTAAGTCACATAAGTGGTGTTATTTATGGCATGATGGAGCGTATATATGAGATAATGACACCGATCAGCAGACGTTACGTAATGCTTGACATTGTGTTGTACTTGAATTTGTGCTATTAGGCCAAGGGATTAATGTGTCCTCACTGTGTAAACTTTTTTTAATTCCCCGGCAGAAAACACCAGAAGACGTCAACAACTTTGACCCCGACTTTACTCATGAAGAGCCGACCCTCACGCCCATTGATGACCCCATCTTCCCGTCCGTCCAATCAGGAGGAGTTTGGTAACTTCTCTTTCACATCTCCTGAACTGCTGGACAGCTAGAAGTCTTCTCACTGACCCTCCAGTCAGTCTGCACTTATCTCTCCTCTTGGTGTCAGTAGATTGACCAAAACCTGCCTCGACCACCTTCTACAGGTATTACGCTGTCACACTCCCCAGAGACATGACAGCTGAAAGTGTCAAGTAGTGAGACAAGCACTTGCTCAACAAGGACTTCTTAAGGAATTCTTAAGGGCTTGTACTGGGGGGGTGAAAAAAAGTCACATGAAGGTTTATCAGCTTTATGAAGGAACATTAATTTAAATATGATTCCGCTTTGATGCATCTATGTAGGTTTTAGTGAAGAGACAAGATGCCGTCATGTTCATATTTTATAAATGTGCTTAGCAGCCTGTGAGGTATTACACCGTGTGCAAAACTTCACTTACTGTCAGACTGATGTAGAAAGAAGTTAATCATTTCAATTGGAAGTGGAAAGATGGAGAATAACAGATTCACACCCTCTAGTGGTCATGCAGTCTGCCGGCAATTGGATGAGTGGGACCCGTATTTTTCCAAAACTCTTGTTGCATTGGAGGAAACTGACAGTACACTCATTGGTCACTCCATTCGGTGACTTGTTCATCTGCTGATTGAGCAAACAGCTAAGCAGTCAATCATGTGACAGAAACGCAAAGCATTTATCGTGCCAGCATGCTCTGAAGATCTGCTGAAGTTCAAATGTGCATCAAAATGGGCAGAAAAGTGATTTAATTGACTTTGAATGTGGCACGGAGGCAGGGGCAGAGCCAGGATTTTGTAAGGGCGGGGGGGGGCAGTGTGGTGTGGATTTGTGAATGGGCCAGGCATAGCTGAAAGATCACACTTTCCTGAGGTGGGTCTGGGACATGCCCCCGAGAGAAATTTTGAATTTTTAGGTGCCATTTCCTGCATTTTGGTATGTATTTCACCA
The DNA here is from genome assembly GCF_902500255.1 of Thalassophryne amazonica. Lineage (NCBI taxonomy): Eukaryota > Metazoa > Chordata > Actinopteri > Batrachoidiformes > Batrachoididae > Thalassophryne > Thalassophryne amazonica. Next base: position 67,894,155 of record NC_047121.1, read on the forward strand.
CAGAATACACCATAGAGAAAAGATACTTTATAACCTGTTTGTATTCATTGAACTTGTACTGTACAATCTTGAATGTGATGCCGTGATGTTACAATGAAAACTAACAGAGAACGTTTGAAATGTCTGTGACTAAAAAAAGTGAACACCCTTGCTGAATCATGGCGTGGTACAAATGTATCTAGCTGACTCACTTGTTGCTGGAATAGAGGCTTCAGAAAGGGCATTCAGTGGGATATGTTTCTTTGGGGGTCCATGAAAGGGAACCCCACACCCCCCTTGGATCTGCTCCGGCATGGAGGTTCTTACCAGATGGGCTGGTTTGAGTATTTCTGAATTGCTTGTCTACTGGATTTTTCACACCACAAACCATCTCTGGGTTTATAGACACTCATTTGAAAAAGAAGTAACACCCAGTGAGCGATAGTTCTTTGGAAGTAAATGCCTTGTTGATGGCAAGGATCAGAGAAGAATGGCGAAGCTGGTTTAAGTTCATAGAAAGGCATCACCAAACTGAAATAACCACTCATTACACCCAACGCGTGGTGTAGGAGCATCTGCCTCACCATATAACTGCCCAGGGTCTGGGATGGCAATCACATAAGCAAACAACCGATCCTGTTATATCAAGGTGTGCAGAAGAACATCTCTGAATGCACAACACAGGCTCACCAATATTGGACAGTTGGACACTTGTTACAGAGTCTGATGAGTCTTAATTTCTGCTGCAACATTCAGATGATTGGGCATAAATAGCATGAAAGAAAGTAACCATGTTATCTACACTTCAGGCTACTGATGATGTACCAGCTACATGAAGCTATCGTCCCAATATGGATCCAAATGTCTGAGGAATGTATCAAGCACCTTGTTGAATCTATTCCATGAACAATTAAGGGTGATCTAAAGGCAACAAGGGGATCTAAAGGCAATAGGCGGTTCAACCGGTACTAGTAAGGTATACCTAATAAAGTGGAAAGTAGCTGTCAGTGCAATCTACAGGAATACATGGAAGGCTCTATGAGGCTGTAAACAAAAGATTGTGCCTTTATTTTGGACCAAATAAAGTATGATATCTGCCTAAATGGGTCAGATCCCCCTCCCCGCCCTTGCAGATTTATGGTGGCACTACCTTCCAAAGAACACCAGAGCAGGTGGCTCAGTGGGTTAAGTTGTTGGTCTATCAATACGTAGGCATGGGTTTGATTCTTGGTCACTCTACCTGTGTATGTCCTTGGACAAGACACTTAATCTGCATTGTCCAAGTCCACCCATGTACTGGCCTTAGCTGGAGAAGTAACCAGAGTCAAACTGGCATCCTGTCCATGAGGAGTTGCAGACTTTTACCTGTTTTTTCACATTATGGACTCCACAGATATGGACCTCGGGGCTAATATGGGACTTGCTTCTTCATCTACATTTCTAAAAACAGCAGAGTAGGTAGCTCGGTGTGACATGATTTGGGCTATCGATATGGAGACCTAAGTTCAGTTCCTGGTCATGTTACCTGTATCTGTCCTTAGAATAGATGCTGCTGCATTGTCGTAATCCACCCAGCTGTAAATCACAGAAAGTAACGTGCAGTGGACTGGTGTCCCACCTGGGGAGAGTCGTACATTCTCATCTTCTTCATGCTGTGGTATCTGGGGATAAGCAAGGCACAAATATGCCTCAGGACCTACACAGGACTTGTATCTTGTCTCCCTGAGGGACCTTGCTATGCTTCAGGAGAGTGTATTCCAGCAGCAGCAAGGGTCCCAGCTGATCAAAGAAAAAACTCACACCAGCCCTTAATTTTAGCTGAATTCTACCAAAGAACATGTCGAGTTTTACTGAATATTTGCTCTCATGCAGATGGATGAATTTGCTTCCAGTTGGTTAAAATGGAAAAGCACTTTGTTTGTGTTTGTCCATTTCTGCTCCAGCACTCACCACAGACAGGAAAGAATCACCCCAACCTAACCACTCTGACAGAAATTCTGAGAAAAGCCAAGCTGTCCAGGAGGATTACTATGCATGACAGAGATTTAACAGTGATTTAAAACCTTAAAAAAAACAATGTTTAAAATAAATAACACAAAGATTGACTGAAAGAGAGTTGAGCACTCCTCTCAAAAACCAAACAAAGCTTCAGAGCATCCTTTTGTATAACCTGCAGGACTTGATATGAATGTCAAATAAAATATATCGCTCTATGGTGATGACAGCATCTTATAGTGTGATTTTACTCTTTAAACCAGTCACAGCCTGTAACACATGCACTAGGCATCTGGTGCTGACTCGAGCCTTCTCTGTGACTGGGACAGTTGTGGATGATGCAAGATTTCATCTGGATTGGAAATGGTGCAGTGATTCATTCAGACTGTGAAATATCAGGAAGTTTTGAGATTTCATCATAAAGAACTTCAGTTGTTGGGAGAAGAACGACGGTACAATATATCACCACAGATATAATCGAATGTGTCAAGGTGGCTCTGGAGGAATGTTTCTCAAGTAATGACTTTCTCAACAAGATAACTTTGAAGTCTTCTTGCTACATGGGCATTATGCAAAACTGAGAAAGTTATTCAGTATTGTCCATGCTGAACCTATTTGAAGATTAAAACTAGGGAGAGAAATGTGAAGCCTTACAGTACTCCACCTGTAACTCGATGTTCAAATTTTTAAGTATTATAAACACTTTATTATTGATGACCCTTTTCAAAACTGTAAAGGAAACGTTTAAAACACTTGCACCTGCATTTCTTGGGTCTCAACAGGTTCATTCTGGTACACAATTAAAATCAACTTGCTGGTACTTGAAACATTCTTTTGAGAGTTGAACCACGTGTCTCATCATAAAAAAACAAACAAAAATCTAATGCACATTTTTTATTTACAAACAAAATGTGGCATAAAGTGACATAAAGCAATTTGTTGATTATGCAACAGTGCAGCTGCACAAGTTCATTCCACATTCAGCTATTAGGCCTGTAACTATTTGGACAGTAAAACAATTTTATTTATTTTGTAGTTTTGCCTCTGTGCACCAAAATCACATTAACCATAAAGGAATTAAAGACATTTTTTAGATGGATAGGTAATTTATTGTCATTGCATATAAAACACAATGAAATTTTGTTCAAGCATCGCTCCAAATAGCAGTTTACTGCACATTCCCTCCATTTTTAGAGCCCACAGTTTGAGCAAAAGGTTTCATTGAAAGTGAAAGCATCAGTGGGCCCACAACAAAACTTGGGGTACACCATGTTTGATTGGAGAAAATGTGTATGCACTGCCATTATAAGAGACACAGTGTGAGCAAAATCACTTGGCTCTAAAAGCTGAAATACATACATTTAGAAAACCTGATGGTCACATTGTTCAATATGATGGGTTATCTCTCTGTGTAGACTCCCAAATATCAGTAAGTTGAATTTAATTACATACTTGAATAAACTGAATCCAACAGCACCAGTGGAAGATGAGTAAATATGCTTTTAACTTCTTTTAATTTTAAGGTTTAGGAGATAGCTTCCTTTAACATAACTAGTCCAGTCCCTTAACCTTGCAGGAAGCATTAGCCAGTTATCTGGTCATGTGTGTAGTTGTTGTTTTGTCACTATACACCAGTAGAAGGAAAAAGAAAAAAAAAAACAGGAAACCACACAATGTCACTACTGTCACTGCTGAAAGCAGCAGGAAGACATGACGGACACTTTGCAAAACATGAAAATAATGGTGTTAGAGCTAGAAATTGCAAGCAGTTAATAAAACAAGAAAAATGATCAGAAATCTTTGGTAAATACACTGTTCCACTTGCTGATCATGTTCAGATATAGATGGTCCTGATGTCGCAGAATGGAAATGGGCTCTTGCTGGCAGTTGGAAGGAGGAAGTCTTAGGACTACATGTTGCATCTCTTTGTCTTCAGCTTCCAATCCTGTATAAGACTGTGCTGTCAAGGTTTGACACACTGCTAAGTGCTATGGAACATTTTATTCCAGTGAAGCAGGAGTCTGCCACACTTGACAGGACCCAAGTTGCAGGCTGTGCATATTTGCCCCAGATATAGTCCAGCACGTATTAGTAGGATGCAAGATGTAAGCTGGGACACAGTGGGACACGCGTACACTGAGAGGCACCACCAAGTGTCGGGAATAGTGTAACATCTGTCCCACCTACAGATTAAAAGTCCCCCAGTTCCAATGGGAGACACCACCAGAGGTGGTTGATATGACAGGGTTAAGGTCCTGTGGGACTTAAAATTCCAGACAGACAAGCAGCTGCTGGCCAACCAACCAGACGTGTGTGTGTGTGTGTGTGTCTGTGTCTATATCTATAGATATAGATGTATGTATACATCTATATCTATAGATATAGATTGAGTATACATCTATATCTATATAGATATGTTTATCTATCTTGTTTGTGATTCTTTAACCATCAGCTAAATGTCGGATCCCTATTTGTATGACCTCAAAGTCTTAACATCAGTTCACGTTTCAGGCTTTCAGCTTTGAGCTCTTCTTAACAAAGACAGTTGTGCACCATACTAAGGATGGAACACTGGATTAAATGACTTGACTTTTTGCTTACACATTACCATTCCTCTGTTTGGCAGCTTTCCTTGAGTACCATCCGATGAGAGAAAAGATTTAGGAGCTTTGTCTCGACTTTCATTACTGTGATGCACTGTAGGCTGCCAGCACTCTCTGACTGACTGAAGTTTGATTCTAATGTCTAACCTGTTTGATAAATACCACAAAAGAGAGCAATAGATGATCAGAAAATCAGAACCACACTGATATCGACTAAGTAATTCTCTGGAGGACTTTTCTCTCATTTAATAAATTTGAAGTGCGTTTACATAAAACATGCGTTCATTACCTCATCTTTTGTTGTATCCACATATATTCAGGTCCATAAGGTTTTGGATGTTGATAGCATTTTTGTAATTTCACCTCTGTACACCACCACAATAGAGATAAAATGAAACATTTAGCATGTGCTTGTAGTGTAGACATTGTGATTTAATTCAGTGTGTGTAACAAAAGTATCACCTTAACCATTTTGGAATTACAGCCATTTTTAAACACAGTCCCTCCATTTTCAGAGGTGATATATTATTGGGAAAAGTTCAAGTTGCTCCAATTTGGTAAAAAGTGATGCAAATTATTGGTTGAGTTAATAGGGCTTTAAAAAGGAATAGTTTACACCATGTGACATGCTTAGTTATCATGTTACGAATTTTCCATTCGACAAAGCTTCGTTGAATGGGAAATTCCATCTTTCACCAAATGAAATATTCTGACCATTGCACTCATAAAACATTCATTATTTGTATAATGTGGCCCTGCGACAGACTGATGCCCTGTCCAGGGTGTACCCCGTCTCACGCCCTAAGAATGCTGGGATAGGGTCCAGCCCCCCGTGACCACTCAAAAACTGACTCATTGGATGAACTCAGTTATTGCAAGATTTCCATCTAATAAATATATGCAGCCTCAACTCAAATAAAGCACATCCATGCAAGATCATTTAATTTAGTTGGGACATCATTATTTATTACACTAAAAAAATGGTTCTTTGGATGAACTCAATTCAGTTATTGCAAGATTTCCATCTAATAAATATATGCAGCCCCAACTCAAATAAAGCACATCCATGCAAGATAATTTAATTTAGTTGGGACAACATATATTATTACACTAAATAAATGGTTCTTTGGATGAACTCAATTCAGTTATTGCAAGATTTCCATCTAATAAATATATGCAGCCCCAACTCAAATAAAGCACATCCATGCAAGATAATTTTTAGTTGGGACAACATATATTTATTACACTAAAAAAAATGGTTCTTTGGATGAACTCAATTCAATTATGTGTAGGATTTCCATCTAATAAATATATGAAGAGTTCATATGCAAAACCCATGTACTTGTCTGTCAAGGAGACCATCAGTGTGCAAAATATGAAAGAATTTGAACAAACCTTTCATTTATTGATGAAAGTCTGTGCATTTCTGAATATGGTTCCTTTAAATCTCCATTTTCAACTGCATTTTCTCCATTAAAAAAATACTTACTGGGTTTGATTCTGAACTCTTCATATGTAGCTTTAACTCAAATAACACATTGATGCAAGATAATGTCATTTAATTTATTTGGGACTACATATAATTATTAGGTGAAATCCAATCCAATGAGTCAGTTTTTTGAGTGATCACTCAAACAAATGATTGGATGAACTCAACTCAATTATGGGAAGGATTTCCATCTAATAAATATATTAGTCCCACTCCCAGCCAAGGTTAGGTAGGATTACTTTGAAAGAATACATGTGGATTACATGTATGTATGTACATACATTTGGATTACTTGTAATCTGATTACTTTGGATTACATTTCAAAGTAATCCTACCCAACCTTGGTCCAAACTAAATTAAATTATCTTGCATGGATGCACTTTATTTGAGTTGGTGCTACATATACCAGTACTTATTACCAGTCTAGATCGTAATTCCCGTGATAATTTTTCATATTCTTAAGAAGTTTACACCACTCCTCTTCAGTAAAACAGGTAATGCAGGTTTCAAGGCAGTGTTTCAGGTTAGGTCTCGTAATTTCAATTTTGACAAAAAATTTTGGCACCAAGCCTAGCCACATGTTCCATCTATTGTTTAATCCAGGTTTTACTTTACCATTGTGTTGTAGATTTCAGCACATATTGTGATACTCAGAAACACTGTTCAAAATGTAGATGTTTCAGAGGTTTTTTTAAGGACAGTTTTCAATTTACAGTGAAGAAGAAAAGTTTGATGCCATCCCCAGATACACATTATATTTATTCTTTAGTTTTGGTTGTACTTTACCATGCGTTATAGATTTCAGCCCACTGTATGTCTTCTTTTACATGCTTTCCCCAGAAAAAAACATTTGAAACGTGGGCTTCAAAACCAATGTTTCAAGTTACCAATTTGTAATTTGGAGTACCAATGAAAAATTTTGACGCTATGCCCAGCTACGCATTTTACTTTCCTATTGTGTTGTAGACTTTGGGCCATATTGTGATACTCTAGAACAGTGTTCAAAACATGGGTGTTTCAAAGGTTTCAAAATAATTTGAAGCAGTGTTTTGATTTTACTGTGATGATTCAAAAAAGGTTTTGACGCTATCTCCCCATCTATACGTTCTGGCTGTTCTTTAACTCTAAAACAAAGTTGCTTTTGGAATTAACATGGTGCACCAACTGTAAAAAGGTGACCATATTTTGATTACCAAAAACCACACACGGCCCAGCAATGAGATACTCAAATGATACTTGAATGCCGGTCAGTTTATTGGCCCAATAAAAAAACAATGAAAACCAGGACATTGTCATCACTTTCTAAGGGCCCTGTCCCACTGGCGTTTAGGAGCATTTGCGGATGGAATGCGCACAAAAGTGGCCCACATCCGCCAAACATCTGCAATAACCATGTAACATTCCTGTATTAATGGCAGTAATGACACCCGGTTACGCCAATCGGAGGTCACTAAAATTAACATTAAATCGGTGTGTAACTTTGCAAAAACAATGTCGGACTCTGTTGTTTTCTCTGGGCCCCTCCCCAATCGGACCGGGAGTGACATGTTAGCCGCATGTTCTCCTTGAATTGCTGGCTGTCTGAGTGGTGTCCAAAAAATGAGGTGGGCTTCATAGATAATTGGCAAAGCTTCTGGGGAAAACCTGGTCTTGTTAGGAGAGACGGCATCCATCTCACTTTGGATGGAGCAGCTCTCATTTCTAGAAATCTGGCCAATTTTCTTGGATCCTCCAAACTGTGACTGTCCAGTGTTGGGACCAGGAGGCAGAGCTGTGGTCTTACACACCTCTCTGCAGCTTCTCTCCCCCTGCCATCCCCTCATTACCCCATCCCCGTAGAGACGGTGCCTGCTCCCAGACTACCAATAACCAGCAAAAATCTATTTAAGCATAAAAATTCAAAAGAAAAAATATAGCACCTTCAACTGCACCACAGACTAAAACAGTTAAATGTGGTCTATTAAACATTAGGTCTCTCTCTTCTAAGTCCCTGTTGGTAAATGATATAATAATTGATCAACGTATTGATTTATTCTGCCTAACAGAAACCTGGTTACAGCAGGATGAATATGTTAGTTTAAATGAGTCAACACCCCCGAGTCACACTAACTGTCAGAATGCTCGTAGTACGGGCCGGGGCGGAGGATTAGCAGCAATCTTCCATTCCAGCTTATTAATTAATCAAAAACCTAGACAGAGCTTTAATTCATTTGAAAGCTTGTCTCTTAGTCTTGTCCATCCAAATTGGAAGTCCCAAAAACCAGTTTTATTTGTTATTATCTATCGTCCACCTGGTCGTTACTGTGAGTTTCTCTGTGAATTTTCAGACCTTTTGTCTGACTTAGTGCTTAGCTCAGATAAGATAATTATAGTGGGCGATTTTAACATCCACACAGATGCTGAGAATGACAGCCTCAACACTGCATTTAATCTATTATTAGACTCTATTGGCTTTGCTCAAAAAGTAAATGAGTCCACCCACCACTTTAATCATATCTTAGATCTTGTTCTGACTTATGGTATGGAAATAGAAGACTTAACAGTATTCCCTGAAAACTCCCTTCTGTCTGATCATTTTTTAATAACATTTACATTTACCCTGATGGACTACCCAGCAGTGGGGAATAAGTTTCATTACACTAGAAGTCTTTCAGAAGCGCTGTAACTAGGTTTAAGGATATGATTCCTTCTTTATGTTCTCTAATGTCATATACCAACACAGAGCAAGTAGCTACCTAAACTCTGTAAGGGAGTTAGAGTATCTCGTCAATAGTTTTACCATCTCATTGAAGACACTTTGGATGCTGTAGCTCCTCTGAAAAGAGAGCTTTAAATCAGAAGTGTCTGACTCCGTGGTATAACTCACAAACTCGTAGCTAAAGCAGATAACCCGTAAGTTGGAGAGGAAATGGCGTCCACTAATTTAGAAGATCTTCACTTAGCCTGGAAAAAGAGTTTGTTGCTCTATAAAAAAGCCCTCCGTAAAGCTAGGACAATCTTTCTACTCATCACTAATTGAAGAAAATAAGAACAACCCCAGGTTTCTTTTCAGCACTGTAGCCAGGCTGACAAAGAGTCAGAGCTCTATTGAGCTTAGTATTCCATTAACTTTAACTAGTAATGACTTCATGACTTTCTTTGCTAACAAAATTTTGACTATTAGAGAAAAAATTACTCATAACCATCCCAAAGATGTATCGTTATCTTTGGCTGCTTTCAGTGATGCCGGTATTTGGTTAGACCTCTTTCTCTCCAATTGTTCTGTCTGAGTTATTTTCATTAGTTTACTTCATCCAAACCATCACATGTTTATTAGACCCCATTCCTGCCAGGCTGCTCAAGGAAGTCCTACCATTATTAATGCTTCAATCTTAATATGATCAATCTATCTTTGTTAGTTGGCTATGTACCACAGGCTTTAAGGTGGCAGTAATTAAACCATTACTTAAAAAGCCATCACTTGACCCAGCTATCTTAGCTAATTATAGGCCAATCTCCAACCTTCCTTTTCTCTCAAAGATTCTTGAGAGGGTAGTTGTAAAACAGCTAACTGATCACCTGCAGAGGAATGGTCTATTTGAAGAGGTTCAGTCAGGTTTTAGAATTCATCATAGTACAGAAACAGCATTAGTGAAGGTTGCAAATGATCTTCTTATGGCTTCGGACAGTGGACTTATCTCTGTGCTTGTTCTGTTGGACCTCAGTGCTGCTTTTGATACTGTTGACCATAAAATTTTATTACAGAGATTAGAGCATGCCATAGGTATTAAAGGCACTGCGCTGCGGTGGTTTGAATCATATTTGTCTATAGCATTACAGTTTGTTCAGGTAAATGGGGAATCTCTTCACAGACTAAAGTTAATTATGGAGTTCCACAAGGTTCTGTGCTAGGACCAATTTTATTCACTTTATACATGCTTCCCTTAGGCATATTATTAGACGGTATTGCTTAAATTTCATTGTTACGCAGATGATACCCAGCTTTATCTACCCATGAAGCCAGAGGATACCACCAATTAGCTAAACTGCAGGATTGTCTTACAGACATAAAGACATGGATGACCTCTAATTTCCTGCTTTAAACTCAGATAAAAACTGAAGTTATTGTACTTGGCCCCACAAATCTTAGAAGCACGGTGTTCTAACCAGATCTTTACTCTGGATGGCATTTCCCTGACCTCTAGTAATACTGTGAGAAATCTTGGAGTCATTTTTGATCAGGATATGTCATTCAAAGCGCATATTAAACAAATATGTAGGACTGCTTTTTTGCATTTACGCAATATCTCTAAAATCAGAAAAGGTCTTGTCTCAGAGTGATGCTGAAAAAACTAATTCATGCATTTATTTCCTCTAGGCTGGACTATTGTAAGTCATTATTATCAGGTTGTCCTAAAAGTTCCCTAAAAAAGCCTTCAGTTGGTTCAGATGCTGCAGCTAGAGTACTGACGGGGACTAGCAGGAGAGAGCATATCTCACCCGTGTTGGCCTCTCTTCATTGGCTTCCTGTTAATTCTAGAATAGAATTAAAATTCTTCTTCTTACTTATAAGGTTTTGAATATCAGGTCCCATCTTATCTTAGGGACCTCGTAGTTACCATATTGCCCCATTAGAGCGCTTCGCTCTCAGACTGCAGGCTACTTGTAGTTCCTAGGGTTTGTAAGAGTAGAATGGGAGGCAGAGCCTTCAGCTTTCAGGCTCCTCTCCTGTGGAACCAGCTCCCAATTCAGATCAGGGAGACAGACACCCTCTCTACTTTTAAGATTAGGCTTAAACTTTCCTTTTCGCTAAGGCTTATAGTTAGGGCTGGATCAGGTGACCCTGGACCATCCCTTGGTTATGCTGCTTTAGACGTAGACTGTGGGGGGGTTCCCATGATGCAACTGTTTCTTTCTCTTTTTGCTCCGTATGCATCACTCTGCATTAATCATTAGTGATCGGATCTCTGCCCCCCTCCACAGCATGTCTTTTTCCTGGTTCTTTCCCTCAGCCCCAACCAGTCTCAGCAGAAGACTGCCCCTCCCTGAGCCTGGTTCTGCTGGAGGTTTCTTCCTGTTAAAAGGGAGTTTTTCCTTCCCACTGTAGCCAAGTGCTTGCTCATAGGGGGTCGTTTTGACCGTTGGGGTTTTTCATATTATTGTATGGCCTTGCCTTACAATATAGAGCGCCTTGGGGCAACTGTTTGTTGTGATTTGGCGCTATATATAAAAAAGTTGATTGATTGATTGATTGATTGATTGATTAATCGGCCGCCATCCGAACACGTCCGTGATCATCCGCAGAGGCACGCATGTCTGCAGCCAGGCTCAAAAATCCTGCTGTGGATGAGATCCGCATCACTGCCTGAACACATACTGAAGACATACGCAGACATAACCACCTCGCCGCATATCCCCTGTCATCCGCTGATATCCGCAACCGATGGTTGGCGCAGCTTGGCAGCGGACCGGGACAGCGTGCAAACAGATATGACGCGTGCCCAGCATGGCCACATCACGGTCGCAAATGGTATGCCGCGCATGCAGACAGAGTGGGCACGGATGGAGCGAGTGCATCACGGCCGCTAGTGCCCCTCATGGGGGCACCTCCGTGGTCGCCTTCCGCTTCTGTTCCCTGTTAGATCCGCTTTTCTTCCTCATGTATTCACTGATCCACCCCAGGACATTTGTCATTTCCGCCCACCTTTGTTGCGGACGCTCAGCTGTTGTCTCCTCATTTCATGCGCAAATCCTCCTAAACGCCAGTGGGACAGGGCCCTGCAAAACAACCTAGGACAAGACCAGGACAGGATGTGAAAACAGGACATGTCCTGGAAGACAGGACTTTGGTCACCCTAAACTGTAACTCACTCATTCATCTACATTTTTGCTGTTTAATCCCGACAGTAATACAGCACAGGGAACAAACATCTGAAATAGCTACTAACAGAAATACAACCTTTTTGACTTTCACACAGGAAGCTGCTATATGTTGCTTTGTGAGACTTACTTTTAATTATTACTGATTCTTCCCAGAGTGCCCATCTGTTGAGTCTGTTTAGATGGATAATTTAATAAACCTGAACAGCTGATTGTTTTCACTTTCCAGAACATCCTGTGTAAGCTACAAGTAATGAAACTTTTCACATTTTTATCCAACAAAATGTGTTTAAACTTAGATAATTCCTCATGAACAAAATGTTATCAGTAGTTTTCTGCCTTGCCAGTAAAGTTTGTTGGACGTGTCATTTCTCTGCTGGGTGTTTGTTGTCAGGGCGCCGTTTGAACCCTTCTGCTACAGATGATTTATGATCTTCAGAAGACCTTTTTTATTATTGTTGTTATATATCACCCTGAATTTCTACATTCTTCCTACAGGCTGAGCTGTTGAGTGAATGCAAACTGACATTTAAGCAGCTGTCAGATGTGAACTAAAAGTCACAAACTGAGGTTTTTATGTCTGTTTCAGTATAAATGTCTTAAATTCTCTGCTTCTGTCTACTTTTCTTCTCAGAGATCTAAAACTGGATAATGTTCTCCTGGACAAAGACGGTCACTGTAAACTGGCAGATTTTGGCATGTGCAAGGAGGGCATCTTTGATGGAGTAGCTACAGGCACATTCTGTGGTACCCCGGATTACATTGCTCCTGAGGTCAGTCTCGAACCTTCTACTGAACAAACAAAACAACATACGCATATTTTTCACCGACGCACACATTAGGATCAGATTGCACTTATTTCAATGAGAAGCTGAAAAAAAGCTGTGCCTAAATGACAAAACGAGACATGTGAATGTATTGGCGTGGGCCCTGTTAGCACTGATCAACATTTTTCACCATTTTTTTACATTTTATGGACCAAACATTGAATCACCTATTTGAGAAAATAATCAAATTATGAAATCAGTCGTTAGTTGCAGCTCTCTTCAGCATCAAACCAGTCAGATTTAACGTTTCTGAGAATGCTGGTCCTCTGAGGTTATGTGGTGCCGTTTTTAGCTTCTTTTTTTTCCATCACACCATTTCACTAAAAGCAAACACTGTGGTCTAATCCCGTCACTCCAGCCTCCCTGCTGACTGGAAGTGAGCACAGCAGTGACGTGTCAGGAGACTCTCATCACTGTTAAGGTGCTGTTTCTCACATTAAAAAACAAAAAAAAAGAAAAAAAAAAAAAAACAGATTTATTCATTAGAATTTCAGAATAAAGACTCAAAATGGTTTACGTCTCCTTTTCCCAGTTTGTAGCGATTAGGTAATGTAACATGAAGGCCAGAAGGGGCTACAGAAATCTGATATTTGTCCCCAGTGACCTTGAACTTTACCCAAATGATTGACCGCTGGTTAACCTTGCCAGGGCAATTCTAGAATCTAACTGTGTCCCACATTTGGTGCATATAGTGGTAGAAAAGCTAATTACTTGTTCTTTGCCAAAATTAATTCTGTTTCGAGGTCAACCTTCATTGACATACCAAGTTTGGTAGAAATAAAAAAAGGACTTGGAAGGAGTCAACCAACAAACAGACTGGCAGATATGACCTTGGCCCAACCCATATGGAAAAGATATACATAAATTTTATAAAGTTTGTATCTGTTCTATCTGTAACTTGTAAGTAATGCATGTGACAGTCAGATATAAGATCCTTAGTAAATTTGTAACTTATATGAATTGGGAACTTAAAAGAACAATATATGACAGTAATTCCATATACAGAATCCTTAGTAGATATGTGTAATATCAAACTGAGACTTATAAGCACAACACATGTCACACATAAAGTTTATTACTGGAATTGATATAACTTCTTGTGAGTTTTTTTCTATTTCTTTTCCATATGGGAAATGCTTGACCTTAGGTAAATTTGACCTTGCTCTGTAATTTAAGAACCCACTGAACCTCATGCATTGATTTTTTTGAGATTTGGTTTTTAGCATCTGTGTGCCATTACTTGTTTCCACAGATCCTACAGGAGATGCTTTATGGACCCTCTGTGGATTGGTGGGCGCTTGGGGTGCTGCTATACGAGATGCTCTCAGGACACGCTCCCTTTGAAGCGGAAAATGAAGATGACCTCTTTGAATCCATCCTCAGCGAAGAGGTTATATATGCGTCGTGGCTAAGCGCTGAAGCAGTGAACATACTCAAAGCTGTGAGTCCTCAATTATGTTACTTTTGTATTTCACATAGATGGCTTATGAAAAAAGTCATATATCTTTTCGACAAGCTAATAAATCTCATTAAGTGATTAAATTGTCATTTTGTAGCCAAACACCCCATAGACACTAAGTAACTCTGTTTTACGTAGATAAGAAATTACTTCTGTTCCTGTCAACTTTATATTGAAAGGAGCTGCTGATCTGCATAACATCAGTCCAAAGCGGAGGACACCTCCTCAGAACATTAGTTTTTTCACACAAAATAGCACGACTATTTAAGTTTTTCAAAGCCTTCATCCATTGAAGCCAATTAAATTTGATGGTGGAGCCACCAGATAGGACGTGAGGCCATATCACTGCAACACCTTGATGCATCAAAACTGGACTTGATTCCAAGACTCTGGACCACATTGTGAGAAAGCACAAAAAAATAGGATTAACCTCTAGGGGGTGCTGCTTGCTGCCACTATATTTGTACATGCTATTGCTTCAGTCCATAATTCTGTGTAGGTCTTTGCCCAAAAGTCAGTAAAAGGACATTCCTTCCAAAACTGATCCTCCCTCACTAAAGAACGAACTTTATACATAAATAAGAAACACTTTGTGTAATCACAGACATGTTCTTATCGGGAAGTTTCACAAATGTTGGTGTTACCAATGGCGGGGGACGGGAGTTGCAACCCTATGTAGAACCGCAGACCAAAGGTGTGGTAAAATATGTGCAAGGTCTTGCATAAACAAAGAATGATTGATGAATACTGCTGCATTAGAAGATTTCCGATGTTTAAAATCAAAATTGTGCATTAAAATGGTGACTGTATGTAGCTTCCCAGATTGACATAGCATGCAGGTAAAAGGTTATAGATTTCTAAAATTTTAAAGTGGGTTGGAATGTCCCTTGCATGTGTCACAACACTACCCTCTTCTTTACTTGCAACTAGATCCGGCCATCTTTACTCCCAACGTTTTGGTATGTGGGGAATGTTGGTGATATAAAGTTTTTAAAGTTGCCCATTGGTAGAAATAGTTGCAGGTGCTCCTGAAAACTTGTGGGGAATGTTTAGTCATGAGCTGCCTTGTTTAACTCTTAAAGGCGATTAAAGGAAAATTTTGAACAATATGATCCCTTTAGGGCAGCACGGTGGCTTAGTGGTTGGCACTGTTGCCTCACAGTGAGAAGGTGGTGGGGTCCAATTAGCTAAACCTACCAGCTAACGTTAGTTTATCAAGCCAGCTGAAGCACCGTTTGTCATAGCTAACAACATAGTCGGTTCTGTTTGAGAAGCTAACGTTAATACACACTTTTGTTTGCATTTGGTTGTTATATGTATTTGTTGTTACGCCCGTTATTGTAGGGGTGAAGCAACGCTATTATGCTTATATACGCCAGTTACCGGCTTTGTTGCTAGCAAGATACACTAGGCTAGTTAACAGCTAAATTAAACGGTAGGCTCATCTGGCTATAGTTAGCCTGCTTTTGAGATTTGCACTTTATTTACATGGTGTAGTTTTTAATGGTTTTTCAGTTTAAAGGTTCTTTAATAGTATCCAATAGATGCGTCTAAGTTTGGGATTTCCATTGAAAGCATGTAGGATGTATTTTGTCCCCCAGTTCTTTCTGTAATACTGCCCCTACAAAGCACAACACTCAAACTATTCCACCTTTTAAATTTAATCAAAGTCACAGCAAAAATAATCAGGCCTGGGCCCTGCAAGAACTTCTCTTACAGACAAGATCCGCTCTTACAGAACCCCAGACAATGGATACAAGCAGTTTTTATACAGGATTACATATGCGTTTAAAAAAAAAGGCGGACCTTATTTCGCAAAGTCCTTCTCTTATTGGCCCCCGTGGGCATTCAAGGGAGGTCCATCCCCCTGCCCCAGGCCCGTGCAATAACGGGAGACATATGATTTATAATTGTAACCTAACTCTCTTTATCCTAAGTGGTATAAACTGGTTAAATCCAGTTCTACATGCACATCAAAGAAGAACAAAGGAAAGTGAGAATAAGAATGAAACCAAAAATATAACCCTACTTATAATAACTACCTTGATACCAAAAGAAATACAGAAAACAAATAAAGAAAACCATAATTAGACACAGACATATATCTAGCATAGAGTATAGAATTTGTCTTCCTATAGTAGCAATGCATTACCTATGCATTACCTATCCGAAACATCTTTGGGATCAAGTGGCAGGACTACGTCTCAAATGAGGACATCCTTACCAGAGCCAAATTGCCCAGCATGGAGTCTATTATACTCAAAACAACAGCTTCGTTGGGCAGGTCACGTAGCCAGGATGGATGATACACGCATGCCGAAATTAATTCTCTTTGGCGAGCTCAAGGAAGGGAGACGAAACCAAGGGACCCCCAAAAAGCGCTATAAGGACCAGCTGAGAAAACAGCTTTCTCTTGCAGGCATTCAGCATCAGTCATAGCAGCATCTAGCTACAGATAGACTCAACTGGCGTTCCAGCATCAAATCCACAAGCCTGAAGTTTGAGGCAAAAAGAAGTGAGGCCTCACGCCAGAAGCGTCAAAGACAGAAAGAGCGGGCAGCAGCACAAGCCCAGCCTACTCAAGTGTTCATTTGCCCCAAGTGTAACAGGTCTTGTGCATCCCGCATCAGACTTTTCAGCCACCAGAGGGCTTGTAGAAAATAAACTAAAAAAAAAAAAAAAGGCCTTCCCACTATCCTCGCAAGCGAGGAAACTGCCAGCAATTACCTATGCATTGCTACTATAGGAAGATGAGTGAATGAGTGATGATTCCGTTAACCATACACACTGTTGCTTTTGAATGAAAGTCAGTGACTTTTTTTTTGTCCTTTGCAGACATTTACACTCATGCCACCTCGATTAAACAGGTTTCTGTTTGTTGACAATTTACAATTGTGGGAAATTCATAAGATTATTATAAAACAAAAATTCCCCATTGTTGGTTATTGAGAAAATGACAGGGGCAACCAGTTTGTTGTCGGTCAGCTACTTAGTGGTGAAGCAGTAATACAATATGAACAGTTACTAAGGTACTACAGTATAAATCCTATACAGGATTTGGTGTTACCATCAAGTAGACTTTAGTTTGGTGCTTGGTCACGCTGCCTGTCTGTGTCCTTGGGCAAGACCCACTTACATAGTGTCCTAGTCTACCCAGCAATAAATGGGTTCCAGTCTTGGCTGGGGAAGTGACCTGTGATTGACTGGAGTGTGTCCAGGGGGAGTTGTTGACTCTCATTCGCTTCACAAGACTTAATCTATCTAGGCCAGGTCACCCTTGTAAAAGAGGTCACAATCTTAAATAAAGGTTATTATCAGCTCAGTCACCAATGGGCCTCAGTGCCTTTAGAGACCTTGTTTCTCGTTCTTCTATTCACTAAAATATCAGCGTGCATGTTGATAATGTAACATAACCTCCTATACATATATAGCATTAAAGTGAAAGCTGCCAGAATGTTCCAGACTGCCAAATGTAGTAAAGTCATTCAGGTCACAGTGGCATCACTCTGCACCTTCATGACAAACATTTGTTCCTCTTTGTCCTTCAGGCTGAGTGACACTTGGACTCTGCAGTCTAAGTTGGCAACTGTTCAAAGCTCTGCCAGTCAACTGTTTGGCCTCTTACATCAGGAACAGTCCAGCCACAGCTATAAATACGACACCTCCTCCCTCTGTTTCTACTCTTGTCCTCCCCAGTGTTATTATTCCCGCATGTAGAAAAAAACCCAGTCCAATCTCCCTGCAGATTTGTGTTATGCATTTTATGATGATGTGTGCCTGTGAGAATTGATTTGAAGGCTGCTGGACTCTTTATACTTGTGTTCATCCGACCCAAGATTATGTTCATACTGACAGCAAGTTGAGAGAGTTTTGATGTTTGCAATTTGTACAGAAAATATTTGCAGTGATAACATTCTGTGCTGTTATTGGTTATACATACAGTGCATCCAGAAAGAGCTTCCCTTTTTTCACATTTTGTTATATTACAGCCTTACTCCAAAATGGAGGAAATTCTTTTTTTTTTTTTTCTCACAAAATTCTACACACAATGCCCCATAATGGCAATGTGAAAACATTTTTTTTTTTTTCAAATGTATAAAAAAAAAAAATAAAACTTAAGAAATCACGTGTACATAAGTATTCACAGCCTTTGCCATGAAGCTCAAAATTGAGCTCAGGTGCATCCTGTTTCCACTGATCATCCTTGAGATGTTTCTGCAGCTTAGTTGGAGTCCACCTGGGGTAAATTCAATTGATTGGACATGATTTGGAAAGTCACACACCTGTCTACATATAAGGTCCCACAGTTGACAGTGTATGTCAGAACATAAACCAAGCATGAAGTCAAAGGAATTGTCTGTAGACCTCAGAGACAGGATTGTCTCGTGGCACAAATCTGGGGGAAGGGTACAGAAACATTTCTGCTGCTTTGAAGGTCCCAGTGAGCACATTGACCTCCATCATCTGTAAATGGAAGAAGTTTGGATCCACCAGGATCCACTCTGTCAGAGCTCCAGGATTCCTCTGTGAAGAGAGGAGAACCTTGCAGAAGAACAACCATCTCTGCAACAATCCACCAATCAAATGTGTATGGTAGAGTGGCCAGACGGAAGCCACTCCTTAGTAAAAGACACATGGCACTCCACGTGGAGTTTGCCAAAGGCACCTGAATTACTCTCAGACCATGAGATACAGAATTCTCTGGTCTGATGAGACAAAGATTGAACTCCTTGGCGTGACTGCCGAGTGTCATATTTGGAGGGAAACCAGGCACTATCCCTACAGTGAAGCATGGTGGTGGCAGCATCACGCTGTGGGGATGTTTTTCAGCAGCAGGAACTGGGAGACTAGTCAGGATTGAGGGAAAGATGAATGCAGCAATGTACAGAGACATCCTGGATGAAAACCTGCTCCAGAGCGCTCTTGACCTCAGAATGGGGTGACGGTTCACCTTTCAGCAGGACAATGACCCTAAGCACACAGTCAAGATATCAAAGGAGTGGCTTCAGGACAACTCTGTGAATGTCCTTAAGTGGCCCCACCAGAGCCCAGACCTGAATCCAATTGAACATCTCTGGAGAGATCTGAAAATGGCTGTGCACCAACACTCCCCATACGACCTGATGGAGCCTGAGAGGTGCTACAAGGAGGAATGGACAAAACTGCTCAAAGATAGGTGCACCAAGCTTGTGGCATCATATTCAAGAAGACTTCAGGCTGTAATTGCTGCCAAAGGTACATCAACAAAGTATTGAGCGAAAGGTGGGATACTTATGTACATATGATTTCTTAGTTTTTTATTTTGAATAAATTTGCAAAAATAAAAAGAAGACTTTTTATGTTGTCATGTTATGGGATGTTGTGCGCAGAATGTTGAAGGGAAAAATGAATTTACTCTATTTTGGAATAAAGCTGCAACATAACAAAATGTGGAAAAAGTGAAGCGCAGTGAATACTTCCCAGATGCACTGTATGCAATATCACATGAAGTAAAAAGTTGTGGTCTGTTGTTGTAGCATGTTTGTTCCATAGACATTTCTAATAGGCTGGCTGCATAACGATGTGGAAACTAATAATTAAGGTATGAAATGATGACTCTTAGCTCAGTGCAGTTTAGACCGGTTAGTTCTTGTCTGTGCTGACATTGCAGGTGTGGTTGAGACTGAGGCGCAGCTGATGTGCAGTCATGGAAAAATTCTCATCATCCTCAGTCAAACAGTTTGTCTTAATTTTTTTTTTTTTTTTGTGGTCTGTCGTGTTTGACAGAATGCACGCGGCTTACAAACTTGTTGAACTCTGCTGTCTGTCCTACTTCTTCAACTTTAAAAGATGTACCAGTGATCTTTTTTTTTTTTAAAGTTCTGCTCAGGTTAATTTGCTCTTTCCACTTATTAATTAACAAGATTATTAACAAATTGTAATGAATCCTGGTTGTCTAGACTTGAAAGAGAGCCCACTATAACCTAATTTCTTTGGCTTCTCCTATTTTACTCTCGGTTGCCACAGTGGCTCTGGTGTGGATCCACATGTTGATTATGCAGCTGTTTTATGCTGGGTGCCCTGTCGGACAAAACTCAAGTGGCATAAAAGGACAGGGCTGGGCAAATGTTCTGCATTTCCATCACACTTTTCCGTCTGAAGCAGAAGCTTAAAGTGCTTTGTATTGACCTGGCAAGTTTTACAACTTTTTCTACTACACCCACAGCTAATGAACTCAAATCAGGTGTGCTCAGCCAACTAAGCTGCGGAAAACGTCCATGTTAATTAACCAGGTGTGACTGCAGTAGGTAGACTAGACATGGAAAATATGCAGGACAAGTGCCCTCCAGGACCATCACGTCCCCGAAGACCATCACCTTGGCCTTTGAACTTCCTTGTTGAGAGAAAGAATGTTACACATTATAATTGTATGCAACATTCATTTTAAAATCTTGATGAACATTTTGGGCCTATCCATGAAGGGCTCCGCTAAAGGCC
The DNA here is from genome assembly GCF_902500255.1 of Thalassophryne amazonica. Taxonomy (NCBI): domain Eukaryota; kingdom Metazoa; phylum Chordata; class Actinopteri; order Batrachoidiformes; family Batrachoididae; genus Thalassophryne; species Thalassophryne amazonica. The sequence continues at coordinate 67,914,843 of NC_047121.1, forward strand.
CTTTCACACATAGTATGAATGTGGTCGATTTGTGCTTGAAGGGAAGAAGGAATTGTATGCAAAACGTGTAAAATCGTAGCTGTGTACAGGTGTACAATGCCTTGTACACCTGTTGCTACAACTATTTCCACACACCAGCGGCTGAAAGATAGAGTGCGCCCTGTGAGAGCCCATTCGAACCCTCCCGCGACAGATGTCGGCCAAATTCCAGGTGACACACACACATCTAACACCTCTCGCTGGCACCTAGAAAATGTGTGGCCATTCGCACTGTTAACATGAAAACAATCAGCAGACGATCACTGTCGAGCTGGCGGTGAAATTTGTCGAAGTGTTCCCACGAGTGTGGCTTTGCAAACAGAAACACACATGTGGTCTACAGGAGTATCGCACATGTGCATGTGTGTCGCCACCCCCCCCCCCCCCAGCTCCCCCAACACATGTGGGGGGGGGCACACTTGCATAAAATGCTGATATATATGCTGCACAGACATGATCACATGGGGGCCGGACAGGCAGGTCAGAGTGCACACAGCACAGGGAGGCTCCTGTCAGCTTCTGACCATAAACTCACTGACAGCTCACATACACAGACACAGTGACATGTTGGTGTGTGCGCTGAACTGACGGGGTGTGGCCGCCGACAAGAGCGGCTGCGGAGATCTGTGGTTCTGGACATCCCAGCTGGAGAACACGTACTGTGTTTAGATGGGCATGGACTAACAACTGTCCACTGTGATGCAGGTGTGTCTGCTTGCTGTCCTCACGTGGACATACATAAAAACATATATCTCTATTGTGATGGGCTGGAGAAATGGACCATCAGTTCATGTGGACACGCAGCAGGCAGTCTGAATGTCACGTCTGGCCCGACACGTGTGTCCTGTGAGCAGCGCGATGCAGGACCATATGACAAGCCAACAGTGTGACAAACATGCCACTTTCAGTCACGTATCAGCAGAAATACGCCATAACAAATGTTGTTTGGTCAGTTATCACGGCACTTTTTTCTCTTTTTTAAATATACATTTATCTTCTTGTTGATTTTAGCTATTTCATGCTCCTGTTATAAGATAGTGATTATAGCGCAGTGGCAAAGTTTCTGTCTGGTAATCAGAGCTTGCAGGTTCGAATCCCGTGAATGGCATTTATTTTTTATTTAACCAGGGTTATTTAACCACGGGGTTATGTATTGCGTTCTCTTTTATTTATTATTTATATCAACCCAGTGATATTCACTAATTATACAGCTGTTTGTTTTTTGTTTTTTCATTTTTCTCCACATCAGCGTCTTGATGTGGTGCACCACGTCCTTGCTGCTCGCACTGTGTTCCTGCTCACACAACACCATCACGTTCCATCACAGTGCACGCCTGCCAGTTTGCTTGATGTTTTCATGGTTCACTCATACGAGCTGTTCCGCCGTGATTCACCCTGATTTGTACTTATTCGTACTATGTGTGAAGGGGCCTTAAAGTTTGGAGAGGTTGAGCCAAAAAGCTTAAATGTTTTGTGTTTAGACATGGAGAGAAGTATTTTTTTTAATTACTTAATTTTCGTGAAACTTGATGAAAATGCTAGGAGACTACGGCAAGCAGTTAACTTAATAATTAGTCATTTAATAAGGGTTTTTTTTTTTTACACTTAATGACATAAACATGCATAACTTTATCTCAGTAAGGAATCTAGCCATGCCACCAGACACTTTTAGTGCCATTTTTGCCTGTTCAGTGGTGACAAGATACAGTTCACTTAGCTTGTCCCATGCTGTTATATTAATTAGCCAGTTAGCCCATGACAATGTTTGCGTTATCTGTAAATATTCTATATAAATATTCCCCTGATTAGTTTAGGTTTTGTTCAGAGTGAAAGATGAGTCCAAAAATCTCTGAAAACAGGGCCCGGGTTATAAAATCCCAGAGTTCCCCTTTAAATTGACATCTGCACCAAGTGGATATTACCAATGATATTTGTGTTATACAAGCCTCATCTACTGTGATGAATAGCCTATATATCCAAAGCAGAATTCTTGACCATAGTGACCGAGTATTTATTTTGACCGTCATTTTTATCCGCTCACGGCTGCGTGGAAAATGGGAGTTCCAGCTCGAAGATTGTGAAATGATTTTTGAAATTTCTTCACAGTAATATGGGCATGCAATTTCTGGTAAATGGGCTAAAACATGCAAAGTCAATATCCATCCATCCATCCAATTTCTTCCGCTTTATCCGGAGTCGGGTCGCGGGGGCAGCAGCTCAAGCAAAGCCGCCCAAACCTCCTGATCCACACACCTCCCCCAGCTCCTCCGGGGGAACCCCAAGGTGTTCCCAAGCCAGCCGAGAGATCTAATCCCTCCAGCGTGTCCTGGGTCTTCCCCGGGGCCTCCTCCCAATGGGACGTGCCCGGAACACCTCTCCAGCGAGGCGTCCAGGGGGCATCCGGAAAAGATGCCCGAGCCACCTCAACTGACTCCTTTCGACGTGGAGGAGCAGCGGCTCGACTCTGAGCTCCTCCCTTTTTTTCTTTTTTTTTAAACCTATTGACTTTGCTCAATAGGTTTTAAAAAAAAAATCATGCTGTTCTCTTGACTTGTGTTCTGAACTGCGTTTCTCCAGTGTTTGCATTGTCTTCTTTCTCATCCTCTGCCTTTGTTTTCTTGCCATGTCTGATAGTTGCTAGTCTCAAGGCTGATAGAATAACTCCGTATTCTTACCAGAGATCCAGCTTGTTTTGTTTTTGACCTCGTTTGAAAGTTACCACCAGCCTGAAGGTGTACACAGATTCATCTTCCAAAACAGAGACATCAAAAACACATGGTGTGTTCCCAGAGGCAAGCTGGAACAGCTTTAAATGGTTGTTGTGTTTTTACATGTCCCACTTGGCAATTCCAGGCACTGGTGTGACAAAGTGTTGTCAGTTTGAGCTCAGGTGATTCACTGTTCTATTGTACACTCTGTATAATACCAGGAAGCTGTGACGCCAGAAATCACATTTCCTGAACACAGTTGATCCAGATCCAACTGGTGCAGCAGTCAGTGTAACAGGCCTTGCAATGTGGGTTTTTTTATGGTTTGGAGAAGAGGACTGACTGGATGATTTAGCTGAAGTTGATTATAGGTTCACTGTAGATGTAGGCTTGAAAAACAAACTACCCTGCGATAGGATGGCAGCCTATCCATGGTGCCAGGGTGTAACTCACCTCTCACCCAGTGACCACTGGGCTAAGCTCCAGCTCCCCCCCGTCACCCTTAACGTGAATCATCGAGTATAGAAAATGAATGAATGGAAGACAACTGAATGAAATCACTTATTCTGCACTTTTTGATCATCTTTCCTCTTGTTTCTTTTAAAACAGTATTATTATCCACCTTTTCTGTAACTTAATATCCAGGTATCTTAAAAGATGATGACAACAAAAACCTAAGAAACAACCTATTACTTTAAATAGAAAGGACCTGCTACTTGCAATATCCTTTAACCACATCCATATCCTAGTTCGCTGTGCAGCCTGAACTGTTTTATCCTTATTATCCTAAAGAGTCAAACTAATTGTGCAGAATAGCAGTTAGATTTGCTGCACCCACCTCAGCAAATGATATCCAAATGAGTTAAACCCCAAAGAACAAACTTATTAAATTAATTTTTTAGTGTTGTCTTACTTTGTGTGGTTTATGTAATACTTATGTGTTGCCGTGACTCACAGAGGGTAGATATGCCCATTGGGTGTAACTTAGGGAATAACCTTGTTGTGTCTGATGATTTACGGACATTCATGCTGGAATTTACGGTTGCAAATTGCGATATTTGCACCTGTAATCCAGCATGAACGTCCACAAATCATCAAACACAGCAGGATTATTTCCATTCTAATCCAGTTTCATCATTTGCACAGTTTATTTTTCTGTAAGTAATTGGTCGGCGAATCAATCAATCAATCAATCAATCAATTTTTTTTTTTATATAGCGCCAAATCACAACAAACAGTTGCCCCAAGGCGCTTTATATTGTAAGGCAAGGCCATACAATAATGATGTAAAACCCCAACGGTCAAAACGACCCCCTGTGAGCAAGCACTTGGCTACAGTGGGAAGGAAAAACTCCCTTTTAACAGGAAGAAACCTCCAGCAGAACCAGGCTCAGGGAGGGGCAGTCTTCTGCTGGGACTGGTTGGGGCTGAGGGAGAGAACCAGGAAAAAGACATGCTGTGGAGGGGAGCAGAGATCGATCACTAATGATTAAATGCAGAGTGGTGCATACAGAGCAAAAAGAGAAAGAAACAGTGCATCATGGGAACCCCCCAGCAGTCTACGTCTATAGCAGCATAACTAAGGGATGGTTCAGGGTCACCTGATCCAGCCCTAACTATAAGCTTTAGCAAAAAGGAAAGTTTTAAGCCTAATCTTAAAAGTAGAGAGGGTGTCTGTCTCCCTGATCTGAATTGGGAGCTGGTTCCACAGGAGAGGAGCCTGAAAGCTGAAGGCTCTGCCTCCCATTCTACTCTTACAAACCCTAGGAACTACAAGTAAGCCTGCAGTCTGAGAGCGAAGCGCTCTATTGGGGTGATATGGTACTACGAGGTCCCTAAGATAAGATGGGACCTGATTATTCAAAACCTTATAAGTAAGAAGAAGAATTTTAAATTCTATTCTAGAATTAACAGGAAGCCAATGAAGAGAGGCCAATATGGGTGAGATATGCTCTCTCCTTCTAGTCCCCGTCAGCACTCTAGCTGCAGCATTTTGAATTAACTGAAGGCTTTTTAGGGAACTTTTAGGACAACCTGATAATAATGAATTACAATAGTCCAGCCTAGAGGAAATAAATGCATGAATTAGTTTTTCAGCATCACTCTGAGACAAGACCTTTCTGATTTTAGAGATATTGCGTAAATGCAAAAAAGCAGTCCTACATATTTGTTTAATATGCGCTTTGAATGACATATCCTGATCAAAAATGACTCCAAGATTTCTCACAGTATTACTAGAGGTCAGGGTAATGCCATCCAGAGTAAGGATCTGGTTAGACACCATGTTTCTAAGATTTGTGGGGCCAAGAACAATAACTTCAGTTTTATCTGAGTTTAAAAGCAGGAAATTAGAGGTCATCCATGTCTTTATGTCTGTAAGACAATCCTGCAGTTTAGCTAATTGGTGTGTGTCCTCTGGCTTCATGGATAGATAAAGCTGGGTATCATCTGCGTAACAATGAAAATTTAAGCAATACCGTCTAATAATACTGCCTAAGGGAAGCATATATAAAGTGAATAAAATTGGTCCTAGCACAGAACCTTGTGGAACTCCATAATTAACTTTAGTCTGTGAAGAAGATTCCCCATTTACATGAACAAATTGTAATCTATTAGACAAATATGATTCAAACCACCGCAGCGCAGTGCCTTTAATACCTATGGCATGCTCTAATCTCTGTAATAAAATTTTATGGTCAACAGTATCAAAAGCAGCACTGAGGTCTAACAGAACAAGCACAGAGATGAGTCCACTGTCCGAGGCCATAAGAAGATCATTTGTAACCTTCACTAATGCTGTTTCTGTACTATGATGAATTCTAAAACCTGACTGAAACTCTTCAAATAGACCATTCCTCTGCAGATGATCAGTTAGCTGTTTTACAACTACCCTTTCAAGAATTTTTGAGAGAAAAGGAAGGTTGGAGATTGGCCTATAATTAGCTAAGATAGCTGGGTGAAGTGATGGCTTTTTAAGTAATGGTTTAATTACTGCCACCTTAAAAGCCTGTGGTACATAGCCAACTAACAAAGATAGATTGATCATATTTAAGATCGAAGCATTAAATAATGGTAGGGCTTCCTTGAGCAGCCTGGTAGGAATGGGGTCTAATAAACATGTTGATGGTTTGGATGAAGTAACTAATGAAAATAACTCAGACAGAACAATCGGAGAGAAAGAGTCTAACCAAATACCGGCATCACTGAAAGCAGCCAAAGATAACGATACGTCTTTGGGATGGTTATGAGTAATTTTTTCTCTAATAGTTAAAATTTTGTTAGCAAAGAAAGTCATGAACTCATTACTAGTTAAAGATAATGGAATACTCAGCTCAATAGAGCTCTGACTCTTTGTCAGCCTGGCTACAGTGCTGAAAAGAAACCTGGGGTTGTTCTTATTTTCTTCAATTAGTGATGAGTAGAAAGATGTCCTAGCTTTACGGAGGGCTTTTTTATAGAGCAACAGACTCTTTTTCCAGGCTAAGTGAAGATCTTCTAAATTAGTGAGACGCCATTTCCTCTCCAACTTACGGGTTATCTGCTTTAAGCTACGAGTTTGAGAGTTATACCATGGAGTCAGACACTTCTGATTTAAAGCTCTCTTTTTCAGAGGAGCTACAGCATCCAAAGTTGTCTTCAATGAGGATGTAAAACTATTGACGAGATACTCTATCTCCCTTACAGAGTTTAGGTAGCTACTCTGCACTGTGTTGTTATATGGCATTAGAGAACATAAAGAAGGAATCATATCCTTAAACCTAGTTACAGCGCTTTCTGAAAGACTTCTAGTGTAATGAAACTTATTCCCTACTGCTGGGTAGTCCATCAGAGTAAATGTAAATGTTATTAAAAAATGATCAGACAGAAGGGAGTTTTCAGGGAATACTGTTAAGTCTTCTATTTCCATACCATAAGTCAGAACAAGATCTAAGATATGATTAAAGTGGTGGGTGGACTCATTTACTTTTTGAGCAAAGCCAATAGAGTCTAATAATAGATTAAATGCAGTGTTGAGGCTGTCATTCTCAGCATCTGTGTGGATGTTAAAATCGCCCACTATAATTATCTTATCTGAGCTAAGCACTAAGTCAGACAAAAGGTCTGAAAATTCACAGAGAAACTCACAGTAACGACCAGGTGGACGATAGATAATAACAAATAAAACTGGTTTTTGGGACTTCCAATTTGGATGGACAAGACTAAGAGACAAGCTTTCAAATGAATTAAAGCTCTGTCTGGGTTTTTGATTAATTAATAAGCTGGAATGGAAGATTGCTGCTAATCCTCCGCCCCGGCCCGTGCTACGAGCATTCTGACAGTGTGACTCGGGGGTGTTGACTCATTTAAACTAACATATTCATCCTGCTGTAACCAGGTTTCTGTTAGGCAGAATAAATCAATATGTTGATCAATTATTATATCATTTACCAACAGGGACTTAGAAGAGAGAGACCTAATGTTTAATAGACCACATTTAACTGTTTTAGTCTGTGGTGCAGTAGAAGGTGCTATATTATTTTTTCTTTTTGAATTTTTATGCTTAAATAGATTTTTGCTGGTTATTGGTAGTCTGGGAGCAGGCACCGTCTCTACGGGGATGGGGTAATGAGGGGATGGCAGGGGGAGAGAAGCTGCAGAGAGGTGTGTAAGACTACAACTCTGCTTCCTGGTCCCAACCCTGGATAGTCACGGTTTGGAGGTTTTAAGAAAATTAGCCAGATTTCTAGAAATGAGAGCTGCTCCATCCAAAGTGGGATGGATGCCGTCTCTCCTAACAAGACCAGGTTTTCCCCAGAAGCTTTGCCAATTATCTATGAAGCCCACCTCATTTTTTTTTTAAATCATGTGAAAGGGTGTGGTCAGCTCGTCAAAGCTTACCGTATCAACAGCGTCTTCAAGCTAGAAATTCTTTCAGCAGACCCACAGATTTCTCCATCTTGTCAGCTGCATTGAGTTAAATCCACGGTAAATCCATCAATCAATCCAGTTAAATCTATTAAATCCACTTATTTTGGGGGCGGCAGCGCTGCGCCAGTTTCTCTTGCTCTCAGCTGAGAGCGCCATTATTGACACCTGCGCAGCAATGCGGTCAGGGCGCGGAGTTATTCATCAAATGTGAAACGGTCGAATATTTTGCCACCGTCTACTCGATATTTTGTGGTCTGAAATCTCACACAATTAACCAATCAGATTTGCGGAACAAATGTAATTGGATAAGAATTAAATTTTCTCTCTGCTATGGGGACCCCAAGAGAAAAAGGAAGAAGCCAAAAGAACTTTGTTGATTGTTTGGTGCTTTATCTGACTTCATCTGTCTTGTGCTTTCTCTAGCTCCTGACCAAAAACCCGGCCCACCGTCTGGGCTGTGTGGCATCGGAGGGCGGAGAGGACGCCGTGACCCAGCATGCCTTCTTTGCTGCAATTGACTGGGACAAACTGAACCGTAGAGAGATAGAGCCACCATTCAAGCCCAGGATTGTAAGTCACATAAGTGGTGTTATTTATGGCATGATGGAGCGTATATATGAGATAATGACACCGATCAGCAGACGTTACGTAATGCTTGACATTGTGTTGTACTTTGAATTTGTGCTATTAGGCCAAGGGATTAATGTGTCCTCACTGTGTAAACTTTTTTTTAATTCCCCGGCAGAAAACACCAGAAGACGTCAACAACTTTGACCCCGACTTTACTCAGGAAGAGCCGACCCTCACGCCCATTGATGACCCCATCTTCCCGTCCGTCAATCAGGAGGAGTTTTGTAACTTCTCTTTCACATCTCCTGAACTGCTGGACAGCTAGAAGTCTTCTCACTGACCCTCCAGTCAGTCTGCACTTATCTCTCCTCTTGGTGTCAGTAGATTGACCAAAACCTGCCTCGACCACCTTCTACAGTATTACGCTGTCACACTCCCCAGAGACATGACAGCTGAAAGTGTCAAGTAGTGAGACAAGCACTTGCTCAACAAGGACTTCTTAAGGAATTCTTAAGGGCTTGTACTGGGGGGGTGAAAAAAGTCACATGAAGGTTTTATCAGCTTTATGAAGGACATTTAATTTTAAATATGATTCCGCTTTGATGCATCTATGTAGGTTTTAGTGAAGAGACAATGATGCCGTCATGTTCATATTTTATAAATGTGCTTAGCAGCCATGTGAGGTATTACACCGTGTGCAAAACTTCACTTACTGTCAGACTGATGTAGAGAAGAAGTTAATCATTTCAATGGAAGTGGAAAGATGGAGAATAACAGATTCACACCCTCTAGTGGTCATGCAGTCTGCCGGCAATTGGATGATGGGACACGTATTTTTCCAAACTCTGGTTGCATTGGAGGAAAACTGACAGTACACTCATTGGTCACTCCATTAGGTTGACTTGTTCATCTGCTTGATTGAGCAAACAGCTAAGCAGTCAATCATGTGACAGAAACGCAAAGCATTTATCGTGCCAGCATGCTCTGAAGGATCTGCTGAAGTTCAAATGTGGCATCAAAATGGGGCAGAAAAGTGATTTAAGTGACTTTGAATGTGGCACGGAGGCAGGGGCAGAGCCAGGATTTTGTAAGGGCGAGGGGGGGCAGTGTGGTGTGGATTTGTGAATGGGCCAGGCATAGCTGAAAGATCACACTTTCCTGAGGTGGGTCTGGGACATGCCCCCGAGAAAATTTTGAATTTTTAGGTGCCATTTCCTGCATTTTGGTATGTATTTCACCACAGAATACACCATAGAGAAAAGATACTTTATAACCTGTTTGTATTCATTTGAACTTGTACTGTACAATCTTGAATGTGATGCCGTGATGTTACAATGAAAACTAACAGAGAACGTTTGAAATGTCTGTGACTAAAAAAGTGAACACCCTTGCTGAATCATGGCGTGGTACAAATGTATCTAGCTGACTCACTTGTTGCTGAATAGAGGCTTCAGAAAGGGCATTCAGTGGGGATATGTTTCTTTGGGGGTCCATGAAAGGGAACCCCACACCCCCCTTGGATCTGCTCCGGCATGGAGGTTCTTACCAGATGGGCTGGTTTGAGTATTTCTGAAATTGCTTGTCTACTGGATTTTTCACCCACAACCATCTCTGGGTTTATAGACACTCATTTGAAAAAGAAGTAACACCCAGTGAGCGATAGTTCTTTGGAAGTAAATGCCTTGTTGATGGCAAGGATCAGAGAAGAATGGCGAAGCTGGTTTAAGTTCATAGAAAGGCATCACCAAACTGAAATAACCACTCATTACACCCAACGCGTGGTGTAGGAGCATCTGCCTCACCATATAACTGCCCAGGGTCTGGGATGGCAATCACATAAGCAAACAACCGATCCTGTTATATCAAGGTGTGCAGAAGAACATCTCTGAATGCACAACACAGGCTCACCAATATTGGACAGTTGGACACTTGTTACAGAGTCTGATGAGTCTTAATTTCTGCTGCAACATTCAGATGATTGGGCATAAATAGCATGAAAGAAAGTAACCATGTTATCTACACTTCAGGCTACTGATGATGTACCAGCTACATGAAGCTATCGTCCCAATATGGATCCAAATGTCTGAGGAATGTATCAAGCACCTTGTTGAATCTATTCCATGAACAATTAAGGGTGATCTAAAGGCAACAAGGGGATCTAAAGGCAATAGGCGGTTCAACCGGTACTAGTAAGGTATACCTAATAAAGTGGAAAGTAGCTGTCAGTGCAATCTACAGGAATACATGGAAGGCTCTATGAGGCTGTAAACAAAAGATTGTGCCTTTATTTTGGACCAAATAAAGTATGATATCTGCCTAAATGGGTCAGATCCCCCTCCCCGCCCTTGCAGATTTATGGTGGCACTACCTTCCAAAGAACACCAGAGCAGGTGGCTCAGTGGGTTAAGTTGTTGGTCTATCAATACGTAGGCATGGGTTTGATTCTTGGTCACTCTACCTGTGTATGTCCTTGGACAAGACACTTAATCTGCATTGTCCAAGTCCACCCATGTACTGGCCTTAGCTGGAGAAGTAACCAGAGTCAAACTGGCATCCTGTCCATGAGGAGTTGCAGACTTTTACCTGTTTTTTCACATTATGGACTCCACAGATATGGACCTCGGGGCTAATATGGGACTTGCTTCTTCATCTACATTTCTAAAAACAGCAGAGTAGGTAGCTCGGTGTGACATGATTTGGGCTATCGATATGGAGACCTAAGTTCAGTTCCTGGTCATGTTACCTGTATCTGTCCTTAGAATAGATGCCGCTGCATTGTCGTAATCCACCCAGCTGTAAATCACAGAAAGTAACGTGCAGTGGACTGGTGTCCCACCTGGGGAGAGTCGTACATTCTCATCTTCTTCATGCTGTGGTATCTGGGGATAAGCAAGGCACAAATATGCCTCAGGACCTACACAGGACTTGTATCTTGTCTCCCTGAGGGACCTTGCTATGCTTCAGGAGAGTGTATTCCAGCAGCAGCAAGGGTCCCAGCTGATCAAAGAAAAAACTCACACCAGCCCTTAATTTTAGCTGAATTCATACCAAAGAACATGTCGAGTTTTACTGAATATTTGCTCTCATGCAGATGGATGAATTTGCTTCCAGTTGGTTAAAATGGAAAAGCACTTTGTTTGTGTTTGTCCATTTCTGCTCCAGCACTCACCACAGACAGGAAAGAATCACCCCAACCTAACCACTCTGACAGAAATTCTGAGAAAAGCCAAGCTGTCCAGGAGGATTACTATGCATGACAGAGATTTAACAGTGATTTAAAACCTTAAAAAAAACAATGTTTAAAAATAAATAACACAAAGATTGACTGAAAGAGAGTTGAGCCACTCCTCTCAAAAAACAAACAAAGCTTCAGAGCATCCTTTTGTATAACCTGCAGGACTTGATATGAAATGTCAAATAAAATATATCGCTCTATGGTGATGACAGCATCTTATAGTGTGATTTTACTCTTTTAAACCAGTCACAGCCTGTAACACATGCACTAGGCATCTGGTGCTGACTCGAGCCTTCTCTGTGACTGGGACAGTTGTGGATGATGCAAGATTTCATCTGGATTGGAAATGGTGCAGTGATTCATTCAGACTGTGAAATATCAGGAAGTTTTGAGATTTCATCATAAAGAACTTCAGTTGTTGGGAGAAGAACGACGGTACAATATATCACCACAGATATAATCGAATGTGTCAAGGTGGCTCTGGAGGAATGTTTCTCAAGTAATGACTTTCTCAACAAGATAACTTTGAAGTCTTCTTGCTACATGGGGCATTATGCAAAACTGAGAAAGTTATTCAGTATTGTCCATGCTGAACCTATTTGAAGATTAAAACTAGGGAGAGAAATGTGAAGCCTTACAGTACTCCACCTGTAACTCGATGTTCAAATTTTTAAGTATTATAAACACTTTATTATTGATGACCCTTTTCAAAACTGTAAAGGAAACGTTTAAAACACTTGCACCTGCATTTCTTGGGTCTCAACAGGTTCATTCTGGTACACAATTAAAATCAACTTGCTGGTACTTGAAACATTCTTTTGAGAGTTGAACCACGTGTCTCATCATAAAAAAACAAACAAAAATCTAATGCACATTTTTTATTTACAGACAAAATGTGGCATAAAGTGACATAAAGCAATTTGTTGATTATGCAACAGTGCAGCTGCACAAGTTCATTCCACATTCAGCTATTAGGCCTGTAACTATTTGGACAGTAAAACAATTTTATTTATTTTGTAGTTTTGCCTCTGTGCACCAAAATCACATTAACCATAAAGGAATTAAAGACATTTTTTAGATGGATAGGTAATTTATTGTCATTGCATATAAAACACAATGAAATTTTGTTCAAGCATCGCTCCAAATAGCAGTTTAATGCACATTCCCTCCATTTTTAGAGCCCACAGTTTGAGCAAAAGGTTTCATTGAAAGTGAAAGCATCAGTGGGCCCACAACAAAACTTGGGGTACACCATGTTTGATTGGAGAAAATGTGTATGCACTGCCATTATAAGAGACACAGTGTGAGCAAAATCACTTGGCTCTAAAAGCTGAAATACATACATTTAGAAAACCTGATGGTCACATTGTTCAATATGATGGGTTATCTCTCTGTGTAGACTCCCAAATATCAGTAAGTTGAATTTAATTACATACTTGAATAAACTGAATCCAACAGCACCAGTGGAAGATGAGTAAATATGCTTTTAACTTCTTTTAATTTTTAAGGTTTAGGAGATAGCTTCCTTTAACATAACTAGTCCAGTCCCTTAACCTTGCAGGAAGCATTAGCCAGTTATCTGGTCATGTGTGTAGTTGTTGTTTTGTCACTATACACCAGTAGAAGGAAAAAGAAAAAAAAAAACAGGAAACCACACAATGTCACTACTGTCACTGCTGAAAGCAGCAGGAAGACATGACGGACACTTTGCAAAACATGAAAATAATGGTGTTAGAGCTAGAAATTGCAAGCAGTTAATAAAACAAGAAAAAATGATCAGAAATCTTTGGTAAATACACTGTTCCACTTGCTGATCATGTTCAGATATAGATGGTCCTGATGTCGCAGAATGGAAATGGGCTCTTGCTGGCAGTTGGAAGGAGGAAGTCTTAGGACTACATGTTGCATCTCTTTGTCTTCAGCTTCCAATCCTGTATAAGACTGTGCTGTCAAGGTTTGACACACTGCTAAGTGCCTATGGGAACATTTTATTCCAGTGAAGCAGGAGTCTGCCACACTTGACAGGACCCAAGTTGCAGGCTGTGCATATTTGCCCCAGATATAGTCCAGCACGTATTAGTAGGATGCAAGATGTAAGCTGGGACACAGTGGGACAGCGTACACTGAGAGGCACCACCAAGTGTCGGGAATAGTGTAACATCTGTCCCACCTACAGATTAAAAGTCCCCCAGTTCCAATGGGAGACACCACCAGAGGTGGTTGATATTGACAGGGTTAAGGTCCTGTGGGACTTAAAATTCCAGACAGACAAGCAGCTGCTGGCCAACCAACCAGACGTGTGTGTGTGTGTGTGTCTGTGTCTATATCTATAGATATAGATGTATGTATACATCTATATATCTATAGATATAGATGTATGTATACATCTATATCTATATAGATATGTTTATCTATCTTGTTTGTGATTCTTTAACCATCAGCTAAATGTCGGATCCCTATTTGTATGACCTCAAAGTCTTAACATCAGTTCACGTTTCAGGCTTTCAGCTTTGAGCTCTTCTTAACAAAGACAGTTTGTGCACCATACTAAGGATGGAACACTGGATTAAATGACTTGACTTTTTGCTTACACATTACCATTCCTCTGTTTGGCAGCTTTCCTTGAGTACCATCCGAATGAGAGAAAAGATTTAGGAGCTTTGTCTCGACTTTCATTACTGTGATGCACTGTAGGCTGCCAGCACTCTCTGACTGACTGAAGTTTGATTCTAATGTCTAACCTGTTTGATAAATACCACAAAAGAGAGCAATAGATGATCAGAAAATCAGAACCACACTGATATCGACTAAGTAATTCTCTGGAGGACATTTTTCTCTCATTTAATAAATTTGAAGTGCGTTTACATAAAACATGCGTTCATTACCTCATCTTTTGTTGTATCCACATATATTCAGGTCCATAAGGTTTTGGATGGTGATAGCATTTTTGTAATTTCACCTCTGTACACCACCACAATAGAGATAAAATGAAACATTTAGCATGTGCTTGTAGTGTAGACATTGTGATTTAATTCAGTGTGTGTAACAAAAGTATCACCTTAACCATTTTGGAATTACAGCCATTTTTAAACACAGTCCCTCCATTTTCAGAGGTGATATATTATTGGGAAAAGTTCAAGTTGCTCCAATTTTGGTAAAAAGTGATGCAAATTATTGGTTGAGTTAATAGGGCTTTAAAAAGGAATAGTTTACACCATGTGACATGCTTAGTTATCATGTTACGAATTTTCCATTCGACAAAGCTTCGTTGAATGGGAAATTCCATCTTTCACCAAATGAAATATTCTGACCATTGCACTCATAAAACATTCATTATTTGTATAATGTGGCCCTGCGACAGACTGATGCCCTGTCCAGGGTGTACCCCGTCTCACGCCCTAAGAATGCTGGGATAGGGTCCAGCCCCCCGTGACCACTCAAAAAACTGACTCATTGGATGAACTCAGTTATTGCAAGATTTCCATCTAATAAATATATGCAGCCTCAACTCAAATAAAGCACATCCATGCAAGATCATTTAATTTAGTTGGGACATCATATATTTATTACACTAAAAAAATGGTTCTTTGGATGAACTCAATTCAGTTATTGCAAGATTTCCATCTAATAAATATATGCAGCCCCAACTCAAATAAAGCACATCCATGCAAGATAATTTAATTTAGTTGGGACAACATATATTTATTACACTAAATAAATGGTTCTTTGGATGAACTCAATTCAGTTATTGCAAGATTTCCATCTAATAAATATATGCAGCCCCAACTCAAATAAAGCACATCCATGCAAGATAATTTAATTTAGTTGGGACAACATATATTTATTACACTAAAAAAAATGGTTCTTTGGATGAACTCAATTCAATTATGTGTAGGATTTCCATCTAATAAATATATGAAGAGTTCATATGCAAAACCCATGTACTTGTCTGTCAAGGAGACCATCAGTGTGCAAAATATGAAAGAATTTGAACAAACCTTTCATTTTATTGATGAAAGTCTGTGCATTTCTGAATATGGTTTCCTTTAAATCTCCATTTTCAACTGCATTTTTCTCCATTAAAAAAAATACTTACTGGGTTTGATTCTGAACTCTTCATATGTAGCTTTAACTCAAATAACACATTGATGCAAGATAATGTCATTTAATTTATTTGGGACTACATATAATTATTAGGTGAAATCCAATCCAATGAGTCAGTTTTTTGAGTGATCACTCAAACAAATGATTGGATGAACTCAACTCAATTATGGGAAGGATTTCCATCTAATAAATATATGTAGTCCCACTCCCAGCCAAGGTTAGGTAGGATTACTTTGAAAGAATACATGTGGATTACATGTATGTATGTACATACATTTGGATTACTTGTAATCTGATTACTTTTGGATTACATTTCAAAGTAATCCTACCCAACCTTGGTCCAAACTAAATTAAATTATCTTGCATGGATGCACTTTATTTGAGTTGGTGCTACATATACCAGTACTTATTAGATGTACGTACTTATTAGATGGAAATCCTGCTCATAATTGAATTGAGTTTATCTAATGCATCAGTTTTTTTGATGGTATCGAAAGTGGATGAATGGATTGAATAATGTAGAAGTGTTTTTCATTTCATATTTAAGTCACTGAAATGAAAAACACTTCTACATTATTCAATCCATAATCCATATATATATATATATATATATTCCTTCAACTCATAATTGTTATTTATTGTTACTGATTTTCAATTAAATACTGCCGGACCACAATGAAACAAGCACTTTTCGCTTTCTTGTGCTATCTGTATATTGTAATTGGCAATTACGTATGTATTTTGTGCATTATTTTACTAAATAATTTCAATCGACTGCAAATACAAGACGGAAATACTGGGCGCGTTCTCGATACAAAAGCATGTGACTGGCTGCGCGCTCCCGCTGAGGCAGTGGGCGGTTCTTCATGATGCAACCAAAAAAAAAAGAGAAAAAAGAAAGGAAATCTTTCAGCGAAGCTGCTCCCTGTGGCCAGTAGGATCACAGACGACGAATTATTCGCGGACGAAGATTTAATGTGTTTGATGTAATATACGCAGTAGGATTTACGGATTTATATCGCTGCAGAAACCTGGGATTGTGTTTTGTATTTTCTTCTCGACGGGCCTGGTTACAGCTCGATACCTACTGAGAGACTCAAACTCAGGTCCTTTGGTCCTGACATGGACACAGGAATTATACCCGAAAAGAAAAGGTAAGTTCAACTACGGAACAACTTCTGTCTCAATAGTCGGCTAAACATCTCTAATTTTTAACTGGACTTATCTCCATTGCGCGTGAAATCGCGTTTGAAAGCTTTTTTTTCCCCAAGGTTATCTGCTAGTGTGACGTATTTTCCAGTATTAGCAAAGTTAGCGGCTAACTGGGCTAACGTTAGCTACACTCTACTTGCTTAAAAAGTACGACAGTCTGTTTCGTTAGCTGCTGACATACATTGAATATATTTGACTCGTTAACGTGACGTTTGTAAAATCTGCTTTGACGTTAATTTTATGTTTGTGTTTGTGAATGCTGCTTAGGCTAACTGGAAACAAATTAAAATGAACGTTAGCAATCATTAGCACGTTGTGACACATTTATTCACATTATCACATTCACAGTGATAATGTGATTTTGATTTGCACGTTTCCGCACTGACCATTGAAATGTTGTGTGCTGTTGTTGCTGGAGCGTGGTGTGCGGTTTTTCTTGATTTATTCATTGTTCATTGGTGGTGTTGACCTGAATCTTTTCAGTCGCACATTCATCGTCCGGAGGTCCATTTAAAGAAAATTGTCCTGGAATTTGTTATAACTCACATTACAAGGTACAGGAAAAGGATCGTCATCCATAAACTCCGGTTTGTGATTTAAACATAGCATTGAGAGTGCAGTCTCTAGTCTGCCTGTCTCTCTGGTTTGTCTCTGACTTTCCACTGATGTTTGTATGGTACACTTAATATCTTTACTGGTAATACATCATGTATTTGTGATAGAGAAATTCTCATCAAGGGCAGGGAAGATTGAATTGGAAAGGTGTTCTTGGTGTTCCATATTTATAACTCAAAAGCTGTTTAACCTATATACCAAAGGCAAGATTTTAAAAAAGGAACTTAGTTTATACTGAACATGAAAAAATATGTGGGGGAGTGGGAAGATATAGGAATCACTGTACCCATGAGTATTGTAAGTGGGAGGCCTCCTAAACTGGTTGGTGGGTTCCAGTGAAATTTCACAGTGGTTATATACTATACAAACATCTTAAATTATACGAGGTCTGTCCATAAAGTATCGTACCTTTTTATTTTTTTTTAACTATATGGATTTGATTCATATGTTTTCACGTTAGACAAGCTTGAACCCTTGTGCGCATGCGTGAGTTTTTCCACGCCTGTCGGTGACGTCATTCGCCTGTGAGCACGCCTTGTGGAAGGAGTGGTCCCGCTCCGTCGTCGGATTTTCATTGTCTGGAAATGGCGGAATGATTTGGGGGTTTTTTTTTCCATCAGAATTTTTTCAGAAGCTGTTAGAGACTGGCACCTGGAAACCATTCGAAAAATTTATCTGGCTTTCGGTGAAAATTTTACGGGCTTCACAGAGAATAAGGTGTGTTAGTACAGCTTTAAGGACCCCTTTAAGGACGCTCAGCACGACGCGGCACAAGCCACCGGACCATTTCTAAACGGATGGCTCTGTGGATACGAGACCGTCGTGAGCTCTTTCTCTGGTTATCACAAGAGCTGGACATCAGCCATTTTCCGGCAGATTTCACTTTTAACAAGAGATTTTGTCATGGAAAGCCGCGCGGAGGCTTCGTGCGTCACGACCGATTCGCTTTGGAAGCGAGACAAAGGAACACCTCCGTTTCGGCGTGTCAGAGGACAAGTTTGGACATGTCTATCTCGGCTTTCAATGCTTACCAGTCCAGTAAGTATCAGTGAAATTGTGGAGAGCTGGACATGTCAAAATACTTGAAGAGGTCATGTTGCCTTATGCTGAAGAGGACATGCCCTTGAAATGGGTGTTTCAACAAGACAATGACCCCAAGCACACTAGTAAACCAGCAAAATCATGGTTCCAAACCAACAAAATTAATGCCTCGCAGATGTGAAGAAATCATGAAAAACTGTGGTTATACAACTAAATACTAGTTTAGTGATTCACAGGATTGCTAAAAAAGCAGTTTGAACATAATAGTTTTGAGTTTGTAGCGTCAACAGCAGATGCTACTATTATTGTGAACACCCCCCTTTTCTACTTTTTTTTACTAATAGCCCAATTTCATAGCCTTAAGAGTGTGCATATCATGAATGCTTGGTCTTGTTGGATTTGTGAAAATCTACTGAATCTACTGGTACCTTGTTTCCCATGTAACAATAAGAAATATACTCAAAACCTGGATTAATCTTTTTAGTCACATAGCACTACTATTATTCTGAACACTAGTGTATATATATATATATACACAAAATTAGTTTATATAAATGGTAAATGTGACTGCATTTATATAGCCCTTTTCCATGTGCATCAGACGCTCAAAGCGCTTAACAATTATGCCTTACATTTACCCATTCACACAAACACACTCACACCGATGTCAGGGTGCTGCCGTGCAAGGTGATCACTACCAAGGTTGGGTAGGATTACTTTGAAAGAATACATGTGGATTACATGTATGTATGTACATACTTTTGGATTACATTTCAAAGTAATCCTACCCAACCTTGCTCACTACACACCGGGAGCAACCTGGGGATTAAGGTCCTTGCCCAAGGGCTCTTAGTGATTTTTCCAGTCAGGCTGGGGTTTGAACCGAGGATCCTCTGGTCTCAAGCCCAACGCTTAACCGCTAGACCATCACCTCCCCATAATCAGTATGTAATCAGTCACTCCATAAACAGCTGTCAGGCCTGCACACTATGAAAACAGTGTCATAAAAAATGAAATTTATATGCTTTAGTTTTTTGAGTAGTTATTTTTTTCTACTGATATACAGACATGTAAAGGGGAGAATCTGCATCTGATAGTAACATTCGCTAAAAATCCCATCTCATAAATGGGGCAAGTTCTGAAATCAGAGAACAGAAGAGGTTGTAAAAGGATCAAAAGACGGTTAGGTGGGTCATAAAAGTGGGGAAGTGAGCATTCCAAAGCAATCAGCTGGGGGGCGAAATGAGAACAATGTGGTTCTTTCCTCAGGCTTCCGCAACAGAAACCTTTTGACCACTGTGTCCAGTCTGTTGTTGCTTTAGTTGAAGAATTAGTAACGTATGCAGAGGGTGCACTTTGTGTAAACCTTTTTCTAATTTGAATAAAGTCAAAATAGAAAGGTTCATGAATTGGTATATTGTCTTGTGTTAGAAATGGAGAGATTTAATATCCACAGAGTTTTGCATGGGTCCACAATAAACTACTTTCAACATTTTTAGTTTTTGACACTCTGTATTGTTTTTCAAAACTTGATGCAATACGATGGGTATCATAGGACTTCCGATTATATGTATCATGGTATCAATGCATTTATATGCTTAAGTGCATGTCACTGATAAATGAAATGTCAGACGAGCTGACTATTCAAAAATATATACAGAATTATGAAATCTTTAGTGTATTTTGTTTTTATTTTTTGTTTAATATTCCCTGAGATATTAAGCCATAAACATGGGGAATTTAGCTTGATTTCATGTGCTGTTCAGGGAAAATTTAAATGGTGCTGGTTCAACCAAAAGGACCAAAACACTGACCCGACCTTTTTTAGTAGGGATGTGAATCTTACAACAACTCACGATTCAATTCGATTCCGATTTTTGGGGGTGACGATTCGATTCAGAATCAATTTTCGATTGAAAGAGCTCTGAGAAATAGTTATATTACTTAAAAATGTTTATGTTTAAGAAAATGGAGCTTACAAGGTTAATCAAGTGATTCTAAAGATGTAAATTTACATATCTGCTTTGCTCGTTCAGAGTTGGCTAGCAGTTTAGCGAAGCGCTGGTCAGTAGTCGGCAGAGATCGCTGCGCCACTTCTTCTAGCTCCGGGTGGTGGCGTCGCATGTGGGCTTGCGGATTTGAAGTGTTTCCGAAGTACTTCACTTTCATTTTGCACACTGCATAAGTCATGTCAAGCTCCTTCTTACGCAGCAAATAATAAAATCCAAAATGCGCCCAAACATTTGCCTTCAGCAAAGACGGTGCTGTCTGAATTAGCTCTTCGTCCGCCATGCTAAGTTGCAGCTCACGAATGTTTGAAGCACGCTGGACCCTCCCCTTGCGGGGACGCTCCAGTACGGAGGCCGTTGCCTGACAATCAGTACACGCAGCAAGTAAGTAAGAACATGTTTAAAAAAATGCATTGATTCTTGGACATTTTGGATCGATTAAGAATCGCGATTCGGATGTGAATCGTTTTTTTCCGGCACCCCTATTTTTTAGTCATCATTTATATGGAAAAGCTAACACCCCCGGTAAGTTTTTGATTTTGTGATATCATGTATTTGACAGAATCCATTGGAGTTGACGTTATTCAAGTTATTTCACACAAATCAAACTCTGTGTTTGGGATGAATTTACTTCAAACTGTTGCCATGCAAACATGATTTGTTAGCCTGCTAAATCTGCATTTTATGGTCTCTTCTGTTACATGGGTGTGAAATATTTATGTGGAGGAATATTTGATAAATATTTAATATGCTTGTAGAAGTGAAATATTGATGTGAAAGCGTTTGTGCATTGTTTTGCACAACACTTAAGTAGTGATGGGTCATAGAAACGATATGCGGTATAAACAATGCAAAATTGGCCTATGATAGTGCAATAGAATTAAACTTTCTATCATGGTAATGCATGTTAACGGACTAAAGGTGGCAGTATACAACAATAAGGATGCTGGCTGCCGTTAAATGCTGTAGAAGGAGAAGAAGAATGTTGAAGACATAATCTACTCCAGGAGCTAAAACAAAAGAAAAAAAAAATAGAGCCAGGAGCTGCAACTTGGCTGAAAGGGAAACAGAGGAGCTGGTGGAAAAAGACAGGAGCAACATCTATTAATTGGACTTGGTTTGGATTTAAGACGCCTGACGAGCAGCAGCAACCTCTATAGAGTGTGTTGGGCAACATTTCTGGCTACGAGAGGTAACACAACTACTAATGATGGAGCCCGGATCGGCCTCATCAGCCACCTTCGGACACACCGCTAATGTTCATCCATCATAATCTTTTTTTTTTTTTTTTTCTTCTTCTTCAGTGGAGCCCTGGTCATCTTTGACCTCGAGGGACGAACAAGAGAGGAGAATGATGGAGAAATGGAAGCTTTTTGAACCACTGAATTAATATGAATCAGTTGTGTTGAAATGGTTTACTGTTTCAAAGTATTTGATACAATTGGTGACATCTGCTAGCCAATCTTCAACATAGCACTTACATGGAACAATAAAGGGCAAGCTGTCATGAAACACAGTAAGGCACTGTTGTGTATGTTAAATCATAAAGGTTCTATGTGCATCTTGAAATTTTTTACTATTTTTTTGTTTAAAGACATTAATAATATACTTGTGTTGTAAAATGATTGTGCCATCACAAAATACTATATGTAATTACAGATATAAATTTTGCAACTAGGGACTGTTATGAAAATAGTTGTACAAAATGATTGGGATTTAGGAACTTAAAGGTTTTTATTTAAACACAAGATCACTTCAGTGGTGTTAGGCTTCAGTTTGTTCCTCTTCTTCATTTGTACCTGTCCAGTTTTGGAGAAGACCCTCTCACATGGCACAGAGGTTGCTGGGATATGAAGATAGTTTTTGTCCAGCTTGTAAAGACTTGGATAAACAATAGTTTAGCAGTTTGGCTTTCCTTAGAGTCTATGTAACTTATTTTTGCAATAGCTCTATTATAATTTATATATCGTTATCACAAGAGGCTGCAATGTACGAGGTCTGTTAGAAAAGTATTGGACCTTTTTATTTTTTTCAAAAACATGATGGATTTGAATCACGAGTGCTTACATGAGCAAACCTTGAACCTTCGTGCCCATGCGTGAATTTTTTCATGCCTGTCGATTGCATCATTTGCTTGTAAGCAACCTTTGTGTGAGGATGGGTGGAGTCTCTCTTCGTTTTTTCATTCCAAGGAAATGGCGGAACGACTGGAGCAGCGCGACTGCATCAAATTTTGCCAGAAACTGGGCAACAGCCAGGTGGAAACCATTCGGATTATTCAGATGGCTTTCGGCGACGATGCTATGAGCATCACACAGATTAAGGAGTGGTACAACCAGTTTAAAGACGACCGCATAACGGTGGAGAGCGAGCCACACTCCGGGCGGCCATCAACATGCTGAAATGACCAGATCATTCCAAAGTAATCGCTGTGGCGATGTGGGACCATTGTGTGACTATCCAAGAAATTGCGGAAGTGGTGGACATCAGCACTTCTTTGGCACGTTCCACTGACAGAAGATTTTGCCATGAAGAGTTGCAGCGAAATTCAGGCCGATGGCTTCGGCATGGAGCTGATGGCGGAACAAAAGCGCCACTGTGTTGAAGTCTCACAGGACATGTTGTGACATGCTCACCTCTTCCACAATTTCTCTGATAGTCACACGACTGAAAAGACACTGAAAGCTGTCTGAATAATCCGAATGGTTTCCACCTGGCTGTCGCCCAGTTTCCCTAAGATAAGATGGGACCTGATTATTCAAAACCTTATAAGTAAGAAGAAGAATTTTAAATTCTATTCTAGAATTAACAGGAAGCCAATGAAGAGAGGCCAATATGGGTGAGATATGCTCTCTCCTTCTAGTCCCGTCAGTACTCTAGCTGCAGCATTTTGAATTAACTGAAGGCTTTTTAGGGAACTTTTAGGACAACCTGATAATAATGAATTGCAATAGTCCAGCCTAGAGGAAATAAATGCATGAATTAGTTTTTCAGCATCACTCTGAGACAAGACCTTTCTGATTTTAGAGATATTGCGTAAATGCAGAAAAGCAGTCCTACATATTTGTTTAATATGCGCTTTGAATGACATATCCTGATCAGAAAATGACTCCAAGATTTCTCACAGTATTACTAGAGGTCAGGGTAATGCCATCCAGAATAAGGATCTGGTTAGACACCATGTTTCTAAGATTTGTGGGGCCAAGTACAAGAACTTCAGTTTTATCTGAGTTTAAAAGCAGGAAATTAGAGGTCATCCATGTCTTTATGTCTGTAAGACAATCCTGCGGTTTAGCTAATTGGTGTGTGTCCTCTGGCTTCATGGATAGATAAAGCTGGGTATCATCTGCGTAACAATGAAAATTTAAGCAATACCGTCTAATAATACTGCCTAAGGGAAGCATGTATAAAGTGAATAAAATTGGTCCTAGCACAGAACCTTGTGGAACTCCATAATTAACTTTAGTCTGTGAAGAAGATTCCCCATTTACATGAACAAATTGTAATCTATTAGACAAATATGATTCAAACCCACCGCAGCGCAGTGCCTTTAATACCTATGGCATGCTCTAATCTCTGTAATAAAATTTTATGGTCAACAGTATCAAAAGCAGCACTGAGGTCTAACAGAACAAGCACAGAGATGAGTCCACTGTCCGAGGCCATAAGAAGATCATTTGTAACCTTCACTAATGCTGTTTCTGTACTATGATGAATTCTAAAACCTGACTGAAACTCTTCAAATAGACCATTCCTCTGCAGATGATCAGTTAGCTGTTTTACAACTACCCTTTCAAGAATTTTTGAGAGAAAAGGAAGGTTGGAGATTGGCCTATAATTAGCTAAGATAGCTGGGTCAAGTGATGGCTTTCTAAGTAATGGTTTAATTACTGCCACCTTAAAAGCCTGTGGTACATAGCCAACTAACAAAGATAGATTGATCATATTTAAGATCGAAGCATTAAATAATGGTAGGGCTTCCTTGAGCAGCCTGGTAGGAATGGGGTCTAATAAACATGTTGATGGTTTGGATGAAGTAACTAATGAAAATAACTCAGACAGAACAATCGGAGAGAAAGAGTCTAACCAAATACCGGCATCACTGAAAGCAGCCAAAGATAACGATACGTCTTTGGGATGGTTATGAGTAATTTTTTTCTCTAATAGTTAAAATTTTGTTAGCAAAGAAAGTCATGAAGTCATTACTAGTTAAAGTTAATGGAATACTCAGCTCAATAGAGCTCTGACTCTTTGTCAGCCTGGCTACAGTGCTAAAAAGAAACCTGGGGTTGTTCTTATTTTCTTCAATTAGTGATGAGTAGAAAGATGTCCTAGCTTTACGGAGGGCTTTTTTATAGAGCAACAGACTCTTTTTCCAGGCTAAGTGAAGATCTTCTAAATTAGTGAGATGCCATTTCCTCTCCAACTTACGGGTTATCTGCTTTAAGCTACGAGTTTGTGAGTTATACCACGGAGTCAGGCACTTCTGATTTAAAGCTCTCTTTTTTAGAGGAGCTACAGCATCCAAAGTTGTCTTCAATGAGGATGTAAAACTATTGACGAGATACTCTATCTCACTTACAGAGTTTAGGTAGCTACTCTGCACTGTGTTGGTATATGGCATTAGAGAACATAAAGAAGGAATCATATCCTTAAACCTAGTTACAGCGCTTTCTGAAAGACTTCTAGTGTAATGAAACTTATTCCCCACTGCTGGGTAGTCCATCAGAGTAAATGTAAATGTTATTAAGAAATGATCAGACAGAAGGGAGTTTTCAGGGAATACTGTTGTCTTCTATTTCCATACCATAAGTCAGAACAAGATCTAAGATATGATTAAAGTGGTGAGTGGACTCATTTACTTTTTGAGCAAAGCCAATAGAGTCTAATAATAGATTAAATGCAGTGTTGAGGCTGTCATTCTCAGCATCTGTGTGGATGTTAAAATCGCCCACTATAATTATCTTATCTGAGCTAAGCACTAAGTCAGACAAAAGGTCTGAAAATTCACAGAGAAACTCACAGTAACGACCAGGTGGACGATAGATAATAACAAATAAAACTGGTTTTTGGGACTTCCAATTTGGATGGACAAGACTAAGAGTCAAGCTTTCAAATGAATTAAAGCTCTGTCTGGGTTTTTGATTAATTAATAAGCTGGAATGGAAGATTGCTGCTAATCCTCCGCCTCGGCCCGTGCTACGAGCATTCTGACAGTGTGACTCGGGGGTGTTGACTCATTTAAACTAACATATTCATCCTGCTGTAACCAGGTTTCTGTAAGGCAGAATAAATCAATATGTTGATCAATTATTATATCATTTACCAACAGGGACTTAGAAGAGAGAGACCTAATGTTTAATAGACCACATTTAACTGTTTTAGTCTGTGGTGCAGTTGAAGGTGCTATACTATTTTTTTCTTTTTGAATTTTTATGCTTAAATAGATTTTTGCTGGTTATTGGTAGTCTGGGAGCAGGCACCGTCTCTACGGGGATGGGGTAATGAGGGGATGGCAGGGGAGAGAAGCTGCAGAGAGGTGTGTAAGACTACAACTCTGCTTCCTGGTCCCAACCCTGGATAGTCACGGTTTGGAGGATTTAAGAAAATTGGCCAGATTTCTAGAAATGAGAGCTGCTCCATCCAAAGTGGGATAGATGCCGTCTCTCCTAACAAGACCAGGTTTTCCCCAGAAGCTTTGCCAATTATCTATGAAGCCCACCTCATTTTTTGGACACCACTCAGACAGCCAGCAATTCAAGGAGAACATGCGGCTAAACATGTCACTCCCGGTCTGATTGGGGAGGGGCCCAGAGAAAACTACAGAGTCCGACATTGTTTTTGCAAAGTTACACACCGATTTAATGTTAATTTTAGTGACCTCCAATTGGCGTAACCGGGTGTCATTACTGCCGACGTGAATTACAATCTTACCAAATTTACGCTTAGCCTTAGCCAGCAGTTTCAAATTTCCTTCAATGTCGCCTGCTCTGGCCCCCGGAAGACAATTGACTATGGTTGCTGGTGTCGCTAACTTCACATTTCGCAAAACAGAGTCGCCAATAACCAGAGTTTGATCCTCGGCGGGTCTGTCGTCGAGTGGGGAAAAACGGTTAGAGATGTGAACGGGTTGGCGGTGTACACGGGGCTTCTGTTTAGGGCTACGCTTCCTCCTCACAGTCACCCAGTCAGCCTGCTTTCCCGGCTGCTCGGGATCTGCCAGGGGGTAACTAACGGCGGCTAAGCTACCTTGGTCCGCACCGACTACAGGGGCCTGGCTAGCTGTAGAATTTTCCACGGTGCGGAGCAGAGTATCCAATTCGCCCAGCCTGGCCTCCAAAGCTACGAATAAGCTACACTTATTACAAGTACCGTTACTGCTAAAGGAGGCCGAGGAATAACTAAACATTTCACACCCAGAGCAGAAAAGTGCGGGAGAGACAGGAGAAGCCGCCATGCTAAATCGGCTAAGAGCTAGTAGCTACGCTAAGCTAGCGGATTCCTAAAAACACGCAAAGTGAATAATGTGTAAATAATTTAGAGGTGATTCAGCAGAAGGAGTGCTTTAGTTAAGGCACGTAAAGATTACACTGGGAAACAAATCGTAATCTAGATAACTAGATCAATCTAACTGCGCAGATTAAACAGCTAACAGATACAGAAAAACACCGCTGTGCTCCGGAACAGGAAGTGATACAATACCGCAGTGAGAGCCAACCACCAGTTGGATTCAGTTCTGGGTTCTGGCTGGGCCACTCAAGGACATTCAGAGTTGTCCTGAAGCCACTCCTTTGATATCGTGGCTGTGTGCTTAGGGTCACTGTCCTACTGAAAGATGAACTGTTGCCCCAGTCTGAGGTCAAGGGCGCTCTGGAGCAGGATTTCCTTCAGGATGTCTCTGTACATTGCTGCATTCATCGTTCCCTCAATCCTGACTAGTCTACCAGTTCCTGCTGCTGAAAACATCTCTGCAGCATGAGGCTGCCACCACCATGCTTCACTGTAGGGATGGTGCCTAGTTTCCTCCAAAGAGTTCAGTCTTGTCTCATTAGACCAGAGAATTTTGTTTCTCCTGGTCTGAGAGTCTTTCAGGTGCCTTTTGTCAAACTCCAGGTGGGCTGCTATGTTCCTTTAATTGAGGAGTGGCTTCTGTGTGGCCACACTACCATACAGGCCTGATTGGTGGATTTTTGCAGAGATGGTTGTCCTTCTGGAAAGTTCTCCTCTCTCCACAGAGAAATGCTGGAGCTCTGACAGAGTGACCATGAGGTTCTTGGTCACCTCCCTGACTTAGGCCCTTCTCACCCGATCACTCAGTTTAGACGGGCGGCAAGCTCTAGGAAAAGTCCTGGTAGATCCAAACATCTTCCATTTACAGATGATGGAGGCTACTGTACTCATTGGGACCTTTTAAACAGCAGAAATGTTTGTGTTCCCTTCCTCAGATTTCTTCCTCAAGGCAATCCTGTCTCAGAGGTCTACAGACAATTCTTTTGACTTCATGCTTGGTTTGTGCTCTGACATACACTGTCAACTGTGGGACCTTACATGTAGACAGGTGTGTGTCTTTCCAAATCATGTCCAATCAACTGAATTTACCGCAGGTGGACTCCAATTAGGCTCTAGAAACACCTCAAGGATGATCAGTAGAAACAGGATGACCTGAGCTCAATTTTGAGCATCATGGCAAAGGCAGTGAATACTTATGTACAAGTGATTTTTTTTTTTTGTTGTTTGTTTTTTAATTTTTAATACATTTTTTTATACATTTCCAAAAAAATCTTTAAAAAAAATCTTTTTTCACATTGTCATGGTGTATTGTGTGTAGAATTTTGAGGAAAAAAATTAATTTAATCCATTTTTGCAAATTAGTGGTTGAAATAAAAGGATTAATAAATGGAATAGTTTTGACTGTGTTGAATGCTTGGGCTCCAAAGTAAAGGTCAAACAAGGTCAGCGTCCATTAGATTCTGTGACATGTGACATATGTTACCCTGTAACTTGATAACTAAGCATAACAGATGGTGCAAACTATTCCTTCTTAGAACCCTATTAACTAGGGATGTGAATCATACAACAACTCACGATTCAATTCGATTCCGATTCTTGGGGTGACGATTCGATTCAGAATCGATTTTCGATTGAAAGAGTTCTGAGAAATAGTTATATTACTTTAAAAATGTTTGTTTAAGAAAATGGAGCTTTACAAGGTTAATCAAGTGATTCTAGATGTAAATTTACTTATCTGCTTTGCTCCTTCAGAGTTGGCTGGCAGTTTAGCGACGCGCTAGTCAGTAGTCGGCAGATACCGCTGCTCCCCTCTTTTGGCTCCGGATGATGGCGTAGCATGTGGGCTTGCGGATTTGAAGTGTTTCCACAGTACTTGACTTTCATTTTGTAGATTTTGCACACTGCATAAGTCATGTCAAGCTCCTTCTTACGCCGGAAATAATAAAATACAAAATGCGCCCAAACATTTGCCTTCAGCAAAGACTGTGCTGGCTGAATTAGCTCTTCACCCGCCATGTTAAGTTGCAGCTCACAAATGTTTGAAGCATGGTGGACCCTCCCAGCCGTTGCCCGACAAACAGTACATGCAGCGAGTAAACAAGAAAATGTTTTAAAAAATGCTTTTTAAAAATCAATTCTTGGACATTTTGGATCGATTAAGAATCGCGATTCGGACGTGAATCAATTTTTTTTTTTTTTTTTTTTTCTCGGCACCCCTACGATTAACCCAAACAATAATTTGCATCATTTTTTACTGAAATCGGAGGAACTTTAACTTTTGACCCCTGTACAAACTGAAATTGACCTTTGTCACCATTTTTGCTGTTTGACCCCATAACTCCAGAACATTCCATCATAGATAGTCCAAACTATACCTTTTTAGAATCATTATGATCAGACAAGTAATGTGATATAGTTTTCAACATGATTGGAGCATTTTTAAAGTTTGACCTCTGTGTAATTCTTCATTGATCCCTATCTGGTTACAGCTACCACCCTGGGATGGCTATCATACATTTTTGTGTAGGCCATGATACACTGAGGCTGGATTCTAAGTGTCGTTTCATCCCCTTAAATGGTACTGAAAACCTGCTTGGCCCATGGACTACTTGTTGTAATGGCCCTGTCACACCTTGACAATTTAGCCAGCGTATGCTGACCATAATAAAAATGCTGGTATACGCAGACGTAAGTGTAATAAATTATGCCGCTGTCCCACCTTGACAATTTATCCAGCGTATGCTGGCAGTCCCGTTTCCACCGAGTGGTTTGAGTCGGTACTGCGCAGTGTTGTGTAGGTCAGGATGGTTACGTTTGGCTTGGTTTGCATTTCTACCACTGGTGGAACCCTTTTGTTTGGCAGGTGGAACACTTAAATATTGACGAGCATGTCATCCAGCACACATGCTGTGGCGCGCCGTCTCTGCACCAAACGGAATAATTTAACATATTTTATTTTAGTCTTGATGGATCATAAGATTCATTTCATTGCGTGTAGATGTCTGATGAGTAAACTGATGGCTGTGGTAAACGCTGCCATGAATGAATGAAGCGCTGTGACTTTGCATTGGGACTTTTGCTTTTGTCGAGTGAGTGTGAATATCCAGGATCCTCTGTTCAAAACCCAGTCAGACCAGAAAATCGCTAAGGGCCTTTAGGCAAGATTCTTAATCCCCTAGTTGCTCCCGGTGTGTAGTGAGCACCTGGCATGACAGCACCCTGACATCGTTAATCTCTTCAGCTAGGCTTAGTTCTGAATGTTCAAGTTCCTTTTTTGTGCTTAGTGTGTACAGTGGTCCCTCGTTTATTGCGGGAGTTACGTTCTAAAAATAACCCGCGATAAGCGAAATCCGTAAAGTAGTCAGCGCTATTTTTTTTGCAATTATTATAGATGTTTTAAGGCTGTAAAACCCCTCACTACACACTTCATACACTTTTCTGAAACAGGCATTAACGTTTTCTCACTTTTCTCTCCTGCATAAACACTCTCTTTTTTCTTCTGGGTGAGAAGATTATAAACAGACACACGCAGAACTAGAGCTGAAACGATTAGTCGAGTAACTCGAATAATTCGATTACAAAAATGTTCGAGGCAAATTCTGTGCCTCGAAGTTTTTTGTTTTTTTTTACCTTGTAGTACATATGCCAGGCCTGTGTATGGTGCTGCAACGTCTGCAGGAAAAAAAAGAACAGAAGAAGGCTGGAGCATAACAGCTAATCAAATTAGCAATGATAGCTACCGCTTTCCAACGTGACACACAGAGTAAAATAAAGGCTTTAAAGAGAACGATGGTCCACGCTGATCATCTGAAATAGACTTACTGTGCATTTAAAGCGAAGCAGTGTGTTTGTCTAGTTTTAAAAAACACACAGTCTGCTCTACGTGGGGAGGGACTATTGACCCGGCGGCCGGCTGCTGTCTCTCTCTGCCCAGTGTGAGGGGCTCTCAGACCGGGCGAGTCACAGCTCTGTCCCCGGCTACATTGACAAACAGCAGAAGTCGACTCTTTCTTCTGTGTTTCCCTCAGATTCACACTGTTTGACTTTTTAATTTTTGCTTTTTTGGGCAACACACAACACTTCACAAACACGGTAACTTAAAAAAAAAAAAAAAAAAACTGACTGCAAGGCTGCATGTTCAACCTCCAGCTGAAATGCATCTGCTGAATTGCAGAGAAAGAGGGATAAAAAAAAAAAAATCACGCAGGGACCCAGTCCATCAACCTTTGTAAAAAAAAAAAAAAAAAAAACTTTCTTACATTTTACAAGTTGGAGAAAACAAAACAAAAAGCCACATCCCATCGCCATTTCAGCAAAATGCCCACACTTTGGCGCAGTGACATTGTGTCATTGCTTAAGGAGAGCCCTGGACTATTAATGTTGTTTAAAAACGCAGAAGTACTTTTTATCCGATTACTCGATTAATTGCCAGAATAATCGATAGAATACTCGATTACTAAAATAATCGATAGCTGCAGCCCTACGCAGAACTCTCCCTTCGCTCACTGCCTCCTGAGGTACGGATGCGGGACCACTGTATACCAAATGTAAAGCTGACTGGAAAATGTATTTTTGTGTGCCTCTGAGAGGA
This sequence comes from Thalassophryne amazonica, assembly GCF_902500255.1. Taxonomy (NCBI): domain Eukaryota; kingdom Metazoa; phylum Chordata; class Actinopteri; order Batrachoidiformes; family Batrachoididae; genus Thalassophryne; species Thalassophryne amazonica. The sequence goes on from NC_047121.1 coordinate 67,946,385, forward strand.
ATTATTGTGGCAGTGTTTTGAATAAAATGTTATTTCTTGTCTCATACAGTGTCTCTGAGCATTACTTGGTCGATGTCGAGTAGCTCTCTGAACTCTATTTATCAGGACCTTTTACAAATCCATAAAAAAATAGCTTTTGGCTTTAAAGTAAGACTGTAACAAAGATAAAAAAAAAAAAAAAAAAAACTTTGGCTTTACTTCACAAAATTTGGCCCTCATAATGCAGGAAATAGTGTTTCACGGGGTTCTAAATTTCTAAATTTTCCAGGGGAGGATGCCGCCGGACCCCCCTACAGTTCATTAAATTGCTCAGTTCTCCCCTATGCTGTGAAAACAATCCTGGTGAGAACCCTGCAAACCCTTCAATAGGCATCAATTCACCAGTGTTTTATGTTTCCTTAATCCAGACAGCAGTTATTTTCCCAAAAGGAAACACAACTTTACATCTCCCTCTTTTGGCTGCTCCTTTTAGGGGTCGCCACAGCAGATCTTCCGTCTCCATCTCACCCTGTCCTCAGCATCTTTCTGTCACACCAACCACCTGCATGTCCTCCCTCACCACATCTTCTTTGCCCAACAGTAGCCCAATATCTGCTGACACCCTGTTGGACACCAGCACCGGTGGCGGCTGTTAACCTGGACCTCAAACCTTCTGGTATGGAAATTCGATTTGTGATCTGCATGTTTGGTTTGGCAAAATTTACACCGGATGCCCTTCTTGACGCAACCCTATTCATTTCTCTGGACTTGGGATCTGCCCTCCAAATGTGCTGGCTTGTGCAAACCATGTGGCTGAGTTTTGACAAAGCTTATAATGTATGCTCTTCCTGCTTCTTCCCTCATTTACCTGGGCTTGGAATCAATACTCAGAATGGTAAATGGCCTGCATTTATATAGCGCTTTTCCATCTGCATCAGAAGCTTGAAGCGCTTTACAATTATGCCTTACATTCACCCATTCACACAGACACACTCACACACTGATGTCATGGTGCTGCCATGCAAGGCGCTCACTACGCACCGGGAGCAACTAGGGACCCTTGGTGATTTTCCGGTCTGGCTGGGTTTTGAACAGAGGATTCTCTGGTCTGATGCCCAATGCTTGACCACTAGACCATCACCTTCCCGTAATCAGTCACTCCATAAACAACTGTCAGGCCTGCACACCCTGAAAACAACGTTATAAAAAAAATTCAAAACATTCTACTGTCACATTCAGACATGATTAGGCGTGTGGTGTGTTCATGAGAATGTGAATGCAAAGTTGCACAGTTTGAAATATCAAATTAAAAAAACAATTTTTGTCATGTAAATATTTATACGGTATGCTATGGTACAGCCCTAATGTGGCAAATTGAAAATAGGGTACATCGTGATGCATCAAGACTTGTGCATGTGAATTGTTCACTGTTGATAAGGATAGGTTACGAAGAGTCACATCTCTGTTACACAGTAATTAACCAACAGCTCCATTTAGAGAAGTACATTGATACTTTACGGAGCTGGTTGCGTAACGTGGGTTCAGGTTTCATGCACACAAAAATTATTATTTGTTCTGTCTGTCAGAGCAGCTTGTGTTTGGCTGTGTGGCTCATTTGTTACTGAATAATGAACAGCAGCAGATAACTTTGTGATTATGTTTGCATTATGTGTTATTCATTAAGACATGATATGTGTTGAAATATATGACACAAATATAGTAGGAGGAGTTCATGTGCAAATCCCTCCACAAGAAACTGTATGATTTAGGAAAGTCATGCTTTACAATTGTGGCTGCATTGTAATTATCTTTATATTGTTTGATTTCATTTCTGTTTACCTTAGTGTTAGTAGTTTGATTAGAAAATGTGACACTGTTGGTAATTCCTCGTTTGAATGTTATAAAAATATTGTTGTTGAAAATATCACACTCTGTTTGGAAGGACTTGTGTATGATTGCAGACTTGTACATATCAGGGCTCAAGTCACAGCTCGCAGAAACAAAACGTTCAGACTTTTTAAAAATATAAACCTTTACCCCAGAGGGCTACTCCTTGTTATAGTGTGGTGTACACATTGGTCATATTAGACGGAAACCTTTTGAGCTAAAAACAAAAGCACCTCATGCCTTATTTTACCTAGGATATAAAACACAAATACAAACACAAAAATGTCATGAAACCTGTTGAGCTTTTTTGACATGCACTAATAGTCGGTGGCTGGTCCATTTTGTTGTTGGAGAGCTTTAAATAACAACACAGCCTTGGACGCTGCTGTGAGTGCATAACTGATCAGTTTCAGTTAGGGTTACAATGGAGGGCTTTGGAGCCAGTGTCCACTTTTTGTGATGCTGTTTTGTTGTTACGGAAAAGGCATTTAAGAATCAGAATCAGAAAAGTTTTATTGCCATATGAGTGAACAAGTTCACAACATTAGGAAATTGCTGCGGTACTTGGTGCTAACATTAAAAAAGAGCAGTCGTGCTGGAGCATAACCCAATAGTCATTGGGTGAGAGACTTTTCAGGCTAACACACATCGAAAGAAGCCACAAAACCAGGAGGGAATTCACAGTAACCCGGGGAGAACGTGCAAACTCCAAGTAGAAAGGACCAGGTTGGAAGTGAACCTGGGACCTTCTCCTGAATTGAGGCTGTCTGAGTTACGTGTGCTGCCGCCTAGTGGGTAAAAATTTGTGTCTCATCCAGGCAACTAGTTGAGACACAAATCAACCTGCTCTTCGCCAAAATTGTGGGAACACAACCTTGAATGTTTGTTGAAGTTTAGTTTATCAATAAACTTGCCATTTTTATATTTTTCTTTATATCTAATAAGTCTTTTCCACCTGTTTTGAGCTGCTGGTTCTTAAAACCACTTCACTCAACACCCACGGGTAAATAGCCAGTCAGTAGTTTGTTTGTATGTGATGCACATTCTGCAGCTTCACAGAACAAAACCATGCTGCCTTTGAACCATTAACACCAGTAAATCACCTTAAATGTGCACCAGATAAACAAAACTTAGTGACACGATCACATATAGCAGGACATGTCAACCTTTGTCCCAGAATGCATTGTGGTGACACGCAAATTTTTACCCACTAGGCAGCAGCACAGGTAACTCTGGTAGCTTCAAATGACTAATTCCATTTTTGCTGAAAATGCCCGTTGTTGATGATGGTGTAATTATAGTTTAAAATTAATCAAAATTTCCACTGTGATAATAGAAAACAGTTTAAGAGAGTAATGTTGTTGTGACCTGTATAATTTATTATGTTCTGAAAGCATACTGCCTTGTCATTCTAAAATAATCCCACTCTGAAGATCTGTTTAGCGTGGCATGCTCTTTGTTCATACTGAATTTTAAGAGATTTCATGTCTGTATAGTTGTTAGGGGGGAAAAAAAAAATAAAAAATGGGGCCAGTTTCACATAATAAAAATGGTGAGTGTTTCTTGAATAAAATAAAGAACTTTCTTGTTTGTTATTTACTCTGTGTTGGTGCCAGCATCACCACCATCTGCAGAGCTGTTGAGCTAGACTGTCAGCATGATTGGTGTTGGACTCGAGCTTGGCACTGCAGAGAAACACAAACAGGAGAATCTATGGTCCTTCCAGCCAATCAGTGTGATGAGGCTGACTGATTTCCTTTTGGTCAGCAGTCAATAAGATGATCACAGGCAGCCACACATGTAAGTGACCAGGCGAGTGTCACATGGGGGTTGGCTTATGGGCTCAGTGAGTGTTTTTCTTGCAGACTCCAGCTGCTGCAGCAGCTTTTTCCCAGAAATATAGTTGCACGTAGCTCACCAGGCTCCATAATCCAGCCCTTGTAATGGAGCCTTGTCAGTGCCCACAGCATGCACACGAAGGCCTTGTTCAGGCTGCCAGTAAAAAAAAATCCAATTTATGTGCATATCTGATTTGAATTTGTTTCCGTGAGCAAGTCTGGACAGCCAAAGGATGAATTTTTTTTTTTTTTTTTTTTTTCCCCCCCCAAAATCCATTTGAAACCTCATTCGTAGGTAGTTTGAAATGCGATTCAAATCACATTTCTGCAAATCCATTTTTGTCTGTACGCTCAAATCGGTTTTTGGGTGTGTTTTGAGACTTTTCACATCACTGTGTGAGGTCGCAGGGGGAGCTTTAAATGGCTGAGAAATGCACACCCCTCCCATGAGTGCCACTTCCTTTCGCCCCTCTCACTGTTGCTTGTTCCAAATCAAGAAGAAACAGTCAACATGAAATGAGTTTGCAAAATCATACTGTCAAGTGACAGGCATGTAACCGTTGTACAACATTGTATCCAGTGGCGGTTGCTGGCCTTTCTAAGAGGGGAAGCATAGTGACGGCTTACATCATAAAATTTGTTAACTTATTTATATGTAAATTCTGCCCTGTGTTCCTTTTCAGGTAAATTGTGTGTGACCCTATCGTACTAAGTAGGCATCTTTTCTAGGGACTTGACCAGTGTCCTCTCAATGGCACATGGATGCACATGTTCAATGCTCTTTTCATGCCTTTTATATGCCTGGTCAAAGTTGGACAGATCCCCAAAAACCGAATTTTGACAAGAGAAGACATCCCTGAGATGGTTTCATCAAGAGGCATGGCCAACAGTGCATCATTTTTGTCACAACACTTCCACTCAGCCAGCTAATTTTGTCATACCAGAAGAGCTGAAAATACTTTTTGCACCAAATCGATCTTAGATGTTGATCTGCCCTGCAGGGTTCTCAGCAGGATTCGTTCTCAGTGTAATGGGATGGAAAAGTCGCCTTTTAAAAAGCTGGGAGTTCGGTGGATGATTAGGCGATAGGACTGAGCTCCCGATGATTGATGGTGTCCCGCCCCCCAAAATCGTGCATTTATCCAGTGACCGTTGAGTTTGAGGGAATGAAAAAAGCAGTTCCATGCAATCCCACTGAAGTGAACAGATGCTCAGCTTCTACGGGCAAATACATTGACCACAGACTGTATAAGAAAAGGATTTCTTGAAATCGATGACATTGACACTATGAGAATGGATGAGAAGTTAACAAAATCGAGTCAGTTGCTTTGTGATAAGTAGCTGATTCTGAAGGAACTAGTCTTTGAGATGAACGTGTTTTAATGCATTTCTAGTCAATGAAATGTTACACAGCTGTACATATTTGACCATTTAATTTTTGACATTTTAGGGGAAGCTGAGCTTCCCTTGCATTCTTAGAGAAATTGCCTCTGGTTGTATCATTATTCTAGCACCCAATGTGGATCAGAGCTTGTTTTGTATGATACACGGATCAGATTTTTTCACTTGCTATATGTAAAGTGGACAGTCAGACAGTGAGATCATATTTGCTATATATCTGATTTGAACTGGAATGGCACAGTGGCAACCGGTTAACACTGTTGCCTCTTTGCAAAAACATCCTGGGATGGCTTCACACCTGGTCTTTTTTTGTGGCGTTTGCATGCATGTTCTCCCTGTGTGGGGAACATGGGTTCTCTCTGGGTGCTCCGACTTCCTCTCACTGCCAAAGACATGCAGGTTAGTTGAATTGGAAACTTTAAATTGACCGTAGGTGTGAGTGTGAATAGGTTTGTCTGTCTGTATGTGACCCTGCATCTTGTTCGGGGTGTACTCAGTCTCTCGCCACCATATGATTGCTGGGATAGGCTCCAGCCCCCCAGTGGCCCTTGATTGGCGTAAGCTGGTATAGAAAATGAATGAATGATTTGAACTTGCCCTCTGAACAAAGCTTAACTTCAAAACCAGTCTGTTGCTACACTGTGGCTGACCCACAAGTTGTCTCCCACAGAGTGAGCTCGGAGCGGAGGAAGGAGAAGTCAAGGGATGCTGCACGATGTCGGCGTGGGAAAGAGTCAGAGGTTTTCTACGAGTTGGCCCAACAGCTGCCCCTGCCTCACAACGTCACCTCCAGCCTGGATAAGGCTTCCATCATGAGGCTCACAATCAGTTACCTGCGTGTGAGGAAACTTCTCACAACTGGTCAGTATCTCCTGTAGATGTCCCTTGGCACTTGGTGAAGGATTTGACTTTCCATAAAGACATATGCGTATGTTTACTTTAGTCAAGCAAACCACCTCACGGGGAAGGCAGTTTGAAACGACCTGGAATCTATAACCTGCCAAAGTGGGTAGCTCAGGGTCCTGCTCTTTCCTGTCTTACTGTATGATTGTGAGACTTGGAAGCAAACCAGTGACTGCGTCTTTGGTACGAGGTCTCAAGATCCATGGGTACCACTAGAATGACTGTCAAAACAATGGTTACTTAGGAGTACTCAGATGAAACGTACCACTCAAGTCATCTTCGGCATTTTGGCCATGTGGCGTGGTTCTCTGTACATGCTTACAGGTGCCTCAGAGTTGAGGATCGCAGCAACTGCAAAAACACCAAGTGGGATGCCCACATTTCACCTGCCTGCAGCAGATAAATGTTTATTGGTACTTTTCAGAGGTGAAGATGGACTAATTGTCTGTGGTTGCCATGCAGGACCCAAGGTTGATACTTATGTTTCTAGAGTGATCATGGTGAAATGAAAACAGGAAACATTCTAAAACCTGTCAAAATGGTTCTTCATTTGTGCTGTAGCAGTCATTCCAGTCTTGACAGTGGATCATTTTAAAAGTGAAGCAGCATATAAAAATTTCATAGCATTTCTGTTGTTCCATCTTGAGGATAGTTGGTACATTTCAGGAATGTAAATAATTAATTAGTGGAAGAAAGACTTAATTGAGAGTGAGTGCAGTTTAAGATTGTAATTGAAGAATCCAGCAGGAAATCAGCTGCCTCACACGTGCATATAAACATCATGTTGTAGTTGCTCTGCATGTGATGCACACATTGTGATTGATTAATGGAATCCTGAATGTCCACTTTCTGTTGTCATCTCTAGATAAGCCCAAGGAAATGAAGGAAACTGAGCTGGATATGCAACTGAACAGCTCCTACCTGAAAGCTCTGGAGGGCTTCCTCATAGTGCTGTCCGAAGACGGAGATATGATCTATCTCTCAGAGATGTCAGCAAATGCCTCGGGCTGGCACAGGTTGGTCCAGTGCGCCCTACTACTCAATAGACAAAGTGACCCCCGATAACAAAGTGATTCATAGCACGCTATAAAATTGAAAAGTATTGGGTCTGAGAAATATAAAATGAGGCTAAGGACAAAGTGTTCTGTAGAGTTTTGAAATGGGTTTTTAAAAATCTTTTATATTTGAACAGAGAATTCTGAAGTGGTGGCGGCCGGCATGGCTGCCATCTACAGTGCATATGATGAACCGCCTCCTATTAAAATCATAATATTTTTAACCACTGTTAACATAGTAAAGAAGCTTGAATCTTCGACTGGACTGGGTTGTTGACGCGAGACCAGTCGAAGATTCAAGCTTCGTTACTATGGAAACCACCTGGAACAACTGAGAGCCTACACAGAAAACACTGTTTAACATATTTCATACCTTTTCACAAGTGAAAGACTGGTTTATACAGCTTAATTATTCACTTTTGTTGACTTTAATAGTTTTGTTTTAAAGTGATTTTGCTGTGTCCTTCCCAGCATCCCTTGCGCATATCAGGGAACCCCACGTGATCTATGACGTCTTTATGAAATGCAAGACATGGCCGCCCAATCACTTGAAATTTTCCCCTTTAGGGGGAGGAATTCTAAATTGTTTCCAGACAGTGCAAATTTTAATCATATTGGCAATATAATTATTATGAATCCCTTATTTAAATGCTAAGGAATAAAATTATAGTGGTGTTAAAGAAAACTCTTTTTATGACGTAAATCTTAAAAACTCCAGAGGCGGTACAACTTTAACCATTTGTATTTTGCAAATCATTTCATGATTTGAGTTGTTGCTTTGGTTATGTTTTTTGCTCTGAATGCCACCAGCCCTGAAAAATACTCTTGGCAAAATAATGATAGTTCTTGTGTAATGTCATACTTTTATTGAAGTGCAAGTGTAAAAAGTAAAAAAAAAAAAAACTTAGTCAGTATTCCACACTGCACATACTACACGCCATAACCAATGTCCAAAGCCACACACATCCGCCCTTTTCAGGTTTCAAATCCCGCAAAACCTCAGAGGTCGCCGCGCTGCGAGATCTCAGTAACATTGAGACACTCTGATCACGCTGCACTTTAACCGCTGCACACGGACAACAGCATTAACATTGCAATCTAAAACTATTTTTATATTGTGCCTAAAACTCTCATGAATATATTCTCTGGGTTTATAGACGTTATTGCGTTTGTTTTGTGTAAACATGCGAGAATCACAGTCTGTCTCTCCCGTTATTTCAATGGGAGTTGCTGTGAGCTACAATCACTTCCTGATCATGTCGTTCTGGGGGAAAGTGAAGTTTGCTCTTTAACGTATTGATTATTGTTTTTTACAACACTGTTTGTCCTCTTTGTTCCAGACTAATATACAAATACGAGGTCTATTAGAAAAGTATCCGACCTTATTATTTTTTTCAAAAACCATATGGATTTGAATCACGTGTGATTGCGTCAGACAAGCTTGAACCCTCGTGCGCATGTGAGTTTTTCCACGCCTGTCGGTTGCGTCATTCGCCTTTGAGTGAGGAGTGGTCCACCCCCTCGGTGGATTTTCATTGTCAGGAAATGGCGAAATGATTTGGGCTTTTTTTCCATCAGAATTTTTTCAGAAACTGTTAGAGACAAGCAGCTGGAAACATTAGAAAAATTTATCTGGCTTTCGGTGAAAACGTTACGGGCTTGGTAGAGAATAAGGAGTGTTACTGTCGCTTTAAGAACAGCCCCCAGCGGCTGTGGGGCGCGCCGCGCTCCGAAGCCGCCATCGATAGGCTGAACAACTATTTCATTTCTAAACGGATGGCTGTCTGGATCCGTGACCACCGTGTGCCATTTCTCTGGTTATCACAAGAGCTGGACATCAACCATTTTCCGGCAGATTTCACTTTTAATAAGAGATTTTGTCATGGAAAGCCGTACGGAGGCTTCGCGTGTCACGATGGGTTCGCTACTGGAGCGAGACAAAACCACCTCCGTTTTGGTCTCACAGGACGGCTTTGAGATGGCGTTCAGACAGCTGTCGGTGGTTTTTCCATCAAGTGATTATCCGAGAAATTGTGGATGTGCCTGGACATGCCAAAACATGTCCCGTGAGGCTTCATCACAGCGTTGCTTTGTGCCATGCTGCAAACTCACGCATGCGCACGAGGGTTCAAGCTTGTCTGACGCAATCACACGTGATTCAAATCCATATGGTTTTTGAAAAAAATAATGAGGTCGGATACTTATCTAATAGACCTCGTATGTCTGAAATTCGGTTTGCGTTTATTAAATTCCACGCAGATTAAATGTATCAGACACAGATTATTCGTTATAATTGTTTTAGCAAGTTTTCAGGGTATCATGCATGCAGTCTTTTATTAACGTTACGAAAAGCATAAAAAATTTACATTTTTGTAGTATAATATTCATTACAATTGTCATCATGTGGATTCTCTGTTTTGACTGCAGCGACTCTCTGGCGCGCAAGGGATTATGGGATACATGAAAACCTTGGATACACAAAAACTGTGCTAGTAATAATGCAGATATGTTACAAAGCCAGGCAGCATTCTGCAGAGTATTAAAAAGAAGCCACATTCTCATGGTTCTGGTGAAGGGGTACTCGTAAGGTCTACAACATGATGTGACGGTTTCCAGGTTTCGCTACAAACACCATTAGAAAATGTTGCAGTTGTAGATAAATGCAAGTGAAAAAAATAATTCTATACAAGCAAATAAAACTTAAAATATGACACTCAGGATGTGGCAGAAGCTACCAGAGAGCACTTGTTTTTCCCCACCACCATCTACTCATTGGCTTTTTTTTTTTTATGGTCGAAGGCTCTGTTTTAAAAAAATAAATAAAAGTGGAACACTCAGCCACTTCAGACAAGTTTATGACTTTCAATTGTAGTGCAAGCAAAAATTCTTAAAACGTGTTTGCAAAAGTCTGAGTTTAGTTTTCTGAAATGAATCAGAGATGTGCTCATGTTCTGTCTTCTGCTCCTTCTTTGCAGTTTGACCTGACTGGACACAGTGTGTTTGACTTTACACACCCTTGTGACCAGGAGGAACTGAGGGAGCTGCTGGTTCACAGAACAGGTGAGACAGGACAGCCATCAGCCAGCAGTCCCGTTCTGTCAGAACACTTCTGGTTTTCTTATTTGACAGTGAAGAGTGATTAAAGTCAGATGGTGAACTTTGTTGACCTTGTAACAGTGCTGCATCATGGTCTCATTTGCTTTTGATGGCAGTTTATGTTTGTTTACCATATTCAGTTTCATCTTCCAAGGCTTCCATTTATACTGTATTTGCACTGTAATTCCTGGCATCATTTGTTGTCAGCAGATGCTGCTTGAACACTCGCTTAGTACTGCACTTTAATCATTGTGACGTCTGCCCTAACAGCTGGTGGCTCCACTTCTTTTATTACATTTTTTGTTCTTTATTGCAGCTCTGTCTTTTCTTTGCATGCACATGAAAGCTAATGTTTGTTGGGTAAACAATGTTACACTAAACACTTTTTTAGTAACAACTTGAAACAATGTTACTGGCCAAGACTGGAACAAACAAATGGATTTCTTGTGATTCCAGGCTCCAAGAAGTCCAAGGAAACAAACACAGAGCGCAGTTTTTTCCTTCGAATGAAATGCACACTGACGAGCCGGGGCCGCACTGTCAATGTCAAATCCGCTACGTGGAAGGTAAAAGCCTTTAAGCTGTATTCACATTATCACAGATAAACATATTTTGCACCATATTGAAAGTTGAAATGTATTTACCTTAAAATGCGCAAACACAGACCTTTGTACGCACACAATTAACATACTCAGTGTAGCAACGGAGGACAGGTTAATGACAATAACAAACGTGTCAGAATTTCCAACAACAAATTCCTTTCTTGTCGAGAGCAAAGTTAAAAAAAAACAAAACAAAACATGAACCTACATTGGAATACACCCCCTTTAAATGTGTCTTATAAAATAGACTGAAGTATGACATAAGTGCAGCTAATAGCATGGCTAATGCGAGCAAGTTTGGGGATGCGGTTATAGTGCTATCCACAGTTCTGGGGTGGTAGAGATTTCCACAGTCCAGATTGCAGTAATCTGAACACAACCTTCAGAGTCCTGGAGAAAAAAATTATCCATATTAATGAAGCTGAACCACTTGTTCACTATTTATTCTGAGACAGTTATGTTTAACATGTCTGACACACTGTGTCATTTGTGATCGCTGAGGTGTCAAATAGTTGCTACCCTCCTGCTATATTTTCTAGGTGCTACATTGTTCAGGTCATTTGCATGTACATGAAAGCGTCACTGAACAGACTCCCAATGGGCAAATACAACCACCTTCGCCCTATTTGGTTTTGATCTGCGACCCTATCCCACACCCCTCCAACATTGAGGCTCCTCTGGACACCAAGACTTTCCTCAGTCGGCACACGATGGACATGAAGTTTACATACTGTGACGAAAGGTCAGTGTGGATGTCTGAGTGGGTATTTTATCCTAAAGAAGCTTACATGTGTGGATAAAACACCCTACTTCAGCTTCTTACTCCCAAGTGCTTGTAGTTTCCTCTTGTAGTCATGCAGAGCCACCTAGTGTTCAATGGAGACACTACAGAAGCTTGATGTAATAATTCGTCACCTTGTGATTTAAAAATAATTTCTGTTGTCTCTGTAGGATCACTGAACTCATGGGTTATGACCCAGATGACTTGTTGAACCGTTCTGTATATGAGTATTACCATGCCCTGGACTCGGTCCATCTCACCAAATCTCATCACAACTGTAAGCATGAGTGCATTACTTAACAAGTGATGTTGAAAATCAGTGACGATCTACACATGATAATCTAACCAATATTTTTTTTTTTCTTAGTATTTGCAAAGGGTCAAGTCAGCACAGGTCAATACCGGATGTTGGCAAAGAGGGGAGGCTTCGTGTGGGTGGAAACTCAGGCTACTGTCATCTACAGCAATAAGAACTCTCAGCCACAGTGTGTTGTCTGTGTCAACTTTGTGCTCAGGTACTTTAGAGGCTCTTAATTTGTCAAGTAGTTTTAGATGTCTGACTTTTAAATTGCATATGAACATAAGAGGTGAAAGTTCAAAGAGTTCAGAGTTCGGAAAGAACAGCGTTTTAAGCAATTTTTTTTATTTAAATAAGCAGATTGTGTGCACTAACCCATGGTGGCATGAGCAAATGTCAATATGCTTACCAGTGACAAGTAGCACATTTGTACAGAAGACATTTTCTAAATGCAGTTTTGTGATTTTGACCTCAAAATCAATAGATTTCTTGATGGTCACTGTGTCATGCACATACAAAGTTTGGTGACAGTCAGGCCAGTAAAACTGAAGTTATGTCACTCACAAGTGATATGTTGCCTGACTGACTGCTCACACAGTCACATCTTGACCACTGGCTGCACCTTGAGAATAATAATAAAACACATATGTGTGATTTCATATTTTGATGGTTGTTCCTTTGACATTTTCATTATAATATCACATCCTGATTGGAGACATTTGATAACTTTAATTGGGATCAAAGATCTAAAGCACGATCTGCCCCTTGATCAGGATGAAATGAATCTGTTATGTTGCTCAGTTACAGGTAGATAGTTACTCTTTTAATTTGGGGTTGTTAAATTCCAGCTTCTCAGTTATTCTTCAAGTCACCCAGTTGCAGACACACCCGAGTTACCCATTTGCTGCTGTTTACTCAGTTACCCATAGCCACTCCAAGTTAGTTATCCTCTAATTGTTACCCTTATTCATTGATTTTCTACTACTTTCAAGTTACTTAGTTACAGGAATCTGATTACAGTCAGTTACTCACAGGTTAATCTGTTACATTTACTTTGGTACTGTTACCCTAAATCCCTTATTTACTCTAAGCCATTGAGCTTCATTTCAGGTTGCCTCATTTACTGTTAGCTACTATGCGATTACAGGCAGGTAAACAGGATCAGAATCAAAGAAATCAGGGTCAAAGAACAAGGATCCACTATTTAACTTGGATTAAAGGCAGCCACGACCCCTTGATATGGATCAAAGAAGCCAGGGTCTGTCTGTTGATCAGGATCAAAGTAGCCAAAGACAGTATGAGGATCAAATGAAAGATCTGCACCTTATCTCTGAATTGGCCCTTCCTTGGCCCAAGGTCTAATGTTCCACCAAATGTCTTAGAAACCTGTGTTGATGTGAGAACCTACTGGCTGAGTAACTCACTAACTGACTATCAAATAGCAATCAAGCAAACACTGGTGGAGGTGATTAATGTGACCACACAATTCTGACTTCTCTCCTACAGTGATGTCCAGGAAGAGAAACTGGTCTTGTCTTTGGAACAAACTGAAGATGTGAGACCAGTAAAGGAGGAGCCGCAGGAGAAAGAAAAAGGAGAAACTGACTACGCAGACATGCCTCCAGCGGTGTTGAAGGAGGAGAAAGGCCCTGATCTGGATGTGATCAAGCTGTTCAGCCAGATGGGACAAAACAGCCCACAGGACAGCCTGTACGAGCAGCTGAAGGAAGAACCTGAGGCCCTCACCCTGCTGGCTCCAGCCGCCGGAGACACAATCATCTCCCTGGACTTCAGCTGCCCTGGTTTGTGGTCTCATACATACACTCAAAGCTGTCCTCAGTCTCATTGTGAACATCATCGTCAGGCATTTTTCATGTATTTATATACGGGGTGATTTAAAGCACTTTGATCTTGCGGCAGATTCTGAAACCCAGCTCCTGAACGATGTCCACCTCTACAACGATGTAATGCTTCCAGCCTCCAGTGACAAACTGGCTCTGCCTCTTTCTCCGTTGCCACCCAGTGAGCCTCTCCACGTCAGCACTGACACCTCTGTGATCGAAAAGACTGAGACATTTGGTCAAACCCCATCCACAACACCAAGCAGCCACAGATCGCCACAGGTCAGACTAAAACCCACAAGCCTTAGAATGAGTGGCATTTGAATTTCAGACAATAAATAACTAACATTTGGTCTCTGTCCTCTTTAGCCGGCAAGTCCACTAGACTTTTGTTTTTCCATGGACACAGACATGAACTCCGATTTCAAACTAGACTCTGTGGAGAGGCTGTTTGCCATTGATACAGAGCCCAAGACCTCATTAAGCACCCAGGTACAACGTTAAATTATAGATTTTACTGCTGTTAAATAGTTCTCATTGTTTATCCAGTGCAGTGATTCATAGTCCCCACCCGCCTTACAGGAAATGGAAGATTTGGAGACGTTAGCTCCGTACATCCCCATGGATGATGACTTTCAGCTGCGTGGTTTGACTCCAGAAGAGCCTCTACGTGGACCAGACCATTCTCTTCAGAGCACTCCTGTCCACAGCTATCCCAGCTCCCCTTTCAGCTCACCAGGCAGTTCTACAGCTTCCTCAGTCGCAGCTTCCCCTGAGCCAGAAAGCGCCCCTCATCTTGCCACAATCCTTGCTAAGAGGTAAAGTCTTACGAACCTGCACAGTCTTCTCTGGAATATGTGACATTCCTGTTGTTTTTCCTGCTTAGCTCAGCATCAGTATCACTGTCCTCAGGACCTTATTGCTGGACAAGGAAGTCTCGCTCCAGTCCCTGGCAGCTCAGAACGTACAGCGCAAAAGAAAACTAGAGGGCTCAAAGGAGGACACAGGACAAGTAAGTTCTTTGCTTCCAAACTTGGATCACATTTTAGACTTCAGATTTCTGAATGTCTGTTTTTGTCCAGGGAGCTTTTCCCCAAGAACAGCTGCAGCAAGGGAAAAAACTGAAAGCCTCTGAGTCGGCGAAAACTGCCACAATCGCACCAAGGACCATCATTCTACTGCCTACAGGTGAATAATCTTCATCTGGGTAAGACCACATCACATAGCCTCTGATGCAGATTTCCCACATTAGCGCTCTTGAAGTTGCTGTGAAGAAGAAGAAAAAAAAAAAAACACAGCAGGGACACACTGTGGCATCTCCATTAGAATCCCGCTCTGGAAACAATGCATACAGAAAAAGAGTTAAATCCTATGCTGAATAAATTCACACAATTATCGCATAACATTTACGCTTTGTGTTGATCAAATACAGTTTGGAACTGAGACATGAAGTTAATGACCTCTGCTCCCTCTGCTAAGTTTTTGAAAAAATGACTTGTCTGGCACTATTTTTCATCATTAAGTTATTATCCTCAAGATATCAGCACTAGCTTGGTTTCCATGACAAATTTGCACAAAAATTAAGTAACGTTTTCAGAATGTCAACAAAACACTGAGTGAAGGAATGCGAGTGGATTTTGTCCTCTTGCGATAATTACCGACAGTGAGAACTGTAATTGGCCGCAGCAGTGGATGGATTCCTGATAAATATTGCCATTTGTCTAATCCCATATTGCTGTAATGTCATATTTTATAATATTTATCAAACGATCTGTTGCTTACTCCATCCTAATGTACTAGACTAAAAATTTTAGAATTTCTTGTGTCTTTTCTGTACCTCATGTGACCTATAACACTGGCCAACACGATTTTTCTTGCATGGAGTTTTTCAACAGATGTTGGGTAATTTGTGGGCACTGAATCCTAATCTGGTGTTAATTTTTGCCAATCACATCACGTTTTTGAGATATGAAAACATAGTCCCCGTATCAAGCATTGAAGCAAAAGCTGAAGTCTCGCACACCTCTTCAGCGCCATAAACAATATTGCAGCTCTTGTCCATATTTCACCAATCTGGTTTAAAACTATGCTTTTGAAGTTGCTTTTGTGCTTGATTAGTGGCGTCAAACTCTCGAGTGAATGAGCAACTTTTGTGTAATCTATCAATAAGGAACGTGCAGATTGCAAAAAAAAAAAAGTGATGTGATAGAGGAAATCTGAGATCAGATTCAGATTCAGCACCCCAAAATGACCTTGAAACAGTAGTCAAAGTTCACTCAAGAAAATTTTGTTGTTGTTGACCAGTGTAATTAGGCATGCAAATAACTGACACGTATGCATGCTAAAAATAAATGTGCAGCAGAAAACATGGAGGTAAGCAATGACAATGTCAGAAAATTGCATCCTGCTGTTATATATGGGGAGGTGATGGTCTAGTGGTTAAGGTGTTGGGCTTGAGTCCAGAAGATCATGGGTTCAAATCCCCGCCTGACTGGAAAATCACTAACGGCCCTTGGGCAAGGCCTTTAATCCCCTGTTGCTCCCGGTGTGTAGTGAGCGCCTTGTATGGCAGCACCCTGACATCGGGGTGAATGTGAGGCATAAATGTAAAGCGCTTTGAGCGTCTGATGCAGATGGAAAAGCGCTATATAAATGCAGTCCATTTACCATTTATAGCACCTGAGCACCAGTTATGTGCACACCTACCTATAATAGTGGGAATAGTTTATCCATTCCTGTTTTATGGAAACCCGCCTAATAACTTTTGTGGAAATCTGTACTTAGTGTTAAATGTATTTTATCTGAATGCACCTCCTGAAATGTAAGGCACCTCTAACAGATCCGGTTCTTTCTCAGATTTGGCGAGGAGTCTGCTCGGCACTACATCAGACGGCAACAGTTGTCTCTTCACCTTGCCACAGCTTACCCGCTACGATTGTGAGGTCAACGCCCCCTTACAGGGTCGGCAGTACCTCCTGCAGGGAGAGGAGCTGCTCCGTGCTCTGGACCATGTCAACTGAGTCCGTTTGGTCTGCCCCCTGCTGGATTAGAATGGACACTACAGTTTCTCCTCCACACTCCCTCCCAGCGTCCTTTGTCCTTTCCTTATTTGTGTATAAATTTGATTGTAGTTTGGCTGCTGTTGGCACGCACATGTGATATCTGCAGCATTCCACTTGTGACAAACAGAGTCACAGCATCATGGTTTTAGTGCAAAGAATTCAGACATCAAGGGATGTCCAGGTGTTTTTTTCTTTTTTCCCCAGGGGAGTCTCAGCACACAGCGCCTCTACTGATGAGCCTTTTCCAGCAGGTCACCACAGAACCTGGCGCTACTGCCAGCAATGTATTGTAAGCTTCAGTCGCACAATTTATATTTTCTTAAAGAAAAATATTACCAGCAATATATATTAAGCCTTTTTAAAGTAGTTTCAACAGGATTTTAACAGTTTTATTTTTTTCCCATAACTTGTATGTTGTAGTACTCCTAAACAAGATATCTTTAGACCAGGATAATAAATATTCTTTAAGCCTAAAGTGGTTTTAATATTATCTCAATTTAATAGCTGTCAGTCTTTGCAGTAAATGCATTTAAATGTGTAGCAGTCCAGTACATGTCACTTTGTTTACTGTGTTACTTTACATTATGTCTTTTGTGACTTCGCAGCTTTGACTGTCTTTACTAAAATGAATGAGGCTTTCATCAGTTCATTTCACTTGTGATGACAACGGCTCCTGTGGCTTGTCAGATTGCTCTGTTAATGATTGAATCACACCACATCATCGGGTCTCAAGCTTCTTGTTGCTGTCTAACATTAAAAGTCTTTATTACAATATATTGAAGTGTCATTCATTTAAAGTATATAAGCTGTTTTGGGGTTATACAAACAAATCATTACATTACAGTTTATTTTGTTGGTGTAGAAAAGTTCTTTTAACAACAGTGCAGACTTGAAATACAACAACGTGGGGATTCATTCGTTTTCTCGTGTAGGTCTCTTGCCCCAACCAGATTATGATCCAAGAGTTTGAGTTGATTTAACCATTTAAAAAGACACCCTTAACAGGTCTGCCAATGTAGACTGACTTAAATACTTTTTTTAAGAAGTCACATTCTAACAAAATAGTGACTAAAAATAAAAAAATCTCTGCTTCAAAGTTTATTCAAGTGAATACATTTTCAGCTTCTTTACTCTCAATAACATAAGCTAACCATGTGGCCACTTGTCCTTCAGGACAACGTGAGGCAAAGTCAGGAAAACACTGTCACTCTGTTAACTCTGGAGTCATTTCTAGCTCAATTAATTTGCGTCCGCGCTGCACGGTCATGGAGAGCTTGTCACTGCTGCGGACGGCTTGGTAGAGCTCATCGGCTGTGTTCACACCGACACCGTTGATCTTCTGGACAATGTCTCCTGGCAGCATCCCAGCTCTGATCAAAGACAGAAACGGCAGGTTAATCACTCATGATCAATAACTACACATGACAACACAAACGTCAAATAGAAGTGCACCTTAATTTTTAAAAATTTGTTGAAATCTGCACAAATTACTGGATGGACTGGAAATTCAAACTAATTTTGTAAAGGCAAAGGCTATACGCCCAACCGTTGGGCAAATATGTCGTACCTTATTTGCACAAACATTGGGCAGATAAGTCATACATTGAATGTTACATGCACAACCGTTGGGCAGAAATGTCTTATTCGCCTAACCATGATCGTGTATTTGACATGTTTTGTGCATCTAAACTACGTTTTTTTTTTTTTACACCACTTTTTAAGGCTCTATTGCAGAGTATGTTTGACACATTTAATGGCGCCATCTTTAATTACTGTGAAAAAACCACAATGGAGAGACAAACTTCATAAGCATTTTGAACGGAAGTCTGTTAACAATGAAACAGTTTTTGAACAAAATGCTGCTTGTTGGCTGTAAGATGGTGTTAGTTTGACACAGTTCCCTGAGTAAGATGAGCCAAACAGAACCACTTTAGATCACAGCTCCTCCGTGCAGCTGGTGAGAAAATATCCGCCTTTTTTCCCTCCCGCGTTGAAACCGGAAGTGAGCTTACAAGCGCGCTCATTGGTCGGTTTACTTTATTGACCCAATGGTTGGGCGTATAGCCACTCTTTTGTAAACTTGCTCCCAAAATTCATTCATGAGTTGCATCTTGAAGTTTTGCCTTGATTCTGTTAATTCAGTCTTCTGTAATCGTGGTATTAACCACCGGATCTGCACATTGCCATGTCACGCGACTACTATACAGTATAATGCAAAATTTGCATGCGGCATTCACCTGTCTGCCGGTGAACCGATGATGACCCTGTGAATTAGGATGCCATATGTTACATCAGGGAAGGTGGGGTCTCTCAACTTCAACTCAGTGATGATGCTGGAGCAGACAGAGGAAGTGATTGGGGGGAAAAAAGAGAAGGTGCTGACACTGTGGTGATCAAACTGGATCTGGTTCTGATTGTGCAGAATCTACCTCTTTGTGAGTGTCAACATCATTACACCAATGTACCGCCGCTTAGTCTCTGAGCCACCAAAGAAGGAACCTAAATGATGGATGAAATCAAATCTTCAGAACAAGAAAACTATCATATAGAAACCCCAGAAAACTTGAAGAAAGGTTCTCATTTTATTACTTTTTGTTTTTGCTGCTTGATCAAGGAAGAGCCTCACATGATCGGATGGAATGGCAAAGGAGATCCCTGTAGTGACCTTCATGGTGTTTATACCGATGACTTCACCATCCTGACAAAGAGATGAGGTCAGATAAAGCATGAGATCAAAGTGCTCCAGTGTCTTATTTGGCTGACAAAGTCCAGTAAGTTCAATTTAAGCACAACTCTTAAGTACCGAACAGTTTTACTGACTTAACTTTCCTCATTAGAAAATAATGTGAACACAGTGTTATGCTTGAAATTTTTTTTAACATGATACTTTTGCGTAGACTTCCACAGTCTGAACTACTGTCCACCACAGAGAAACACACATACAGTAGTGTTCAGAATAATAGTAGTGCTATGTGACTAAAAAGATTAATCCAGGTTTTGAGTATATTTCTTATTGTTACATGGGAAACAAGGTACCAGTAGATTCAGTAGATTCTCACAAATCCAACAAGACCAAGCATTCATGATATGTACACTCTTAAGGCTATGAAATTGGGCTATTAGTAAAAAAATAAAGTAGAAAAGGGGGTGTTCACAATAATAGTAGTGTGGCATTCAGTCAGTGAGTTCGTCAATTTTGTGGAACAAACAGGTGTGAATCAGGTGTCCCCTATTTAAGGATGAAGCCAGCACCTGTTGAACATGCTTTTCTCTTTGAAAGCCTGAAGAAAATGGGACGTTCAAGACATTGTTCAGAAGAACAGTGTAGTTTGATTAAAAAGTTGATTGGAGAGGGGAAAACATACGCAGGTGCAAAAAAATTATAGGCTGTTCATCTACAATGATCGCCAATGCTTTAAAATGAAAAAAAAAAAAAACAGACGGGTGGATGAAAACGGAAAACGACCATCAAAATGGATAGAAGAATAACCAGAATGGCAAAGGCTCACCCATTGATCAGCTCCAGGATGATCAAAGACAGTCTGGAGTTACCTGTAAGTGCTGTGACAGTTAGAAGACGCCTGTGTGAAGCTAATTTATTTGCAGGAATCCCCCGCAAAGTCCCTCTGTTAAATAAAAGACGTGCAGAAAAGGTTACAATTTGCCAAAGAACACATCAACTGGCCTAAAGAGAAATGGAGGAATATTTTGTGGACTAATGAGAGTAAATTTTTTTTTTTTTTTTGGGTGGGGTCCAAGGGCCGCAGACAGTTTGTGAGACGACCCCCAAACTCTGAATTCAAGCCACAGTTCACAGTGAAGACAGTGAAGCATGGTGGTGCAAGCATCATGATATGGGCATGTTTCTCCTACTATGGTGTTGGGCCTATATATCGCATACCAGGTATCATGGATCAGTTTGGATATGTCAAAATACTTGAAGAGGTCATGTTGCCGTATGCTGAAGAGGACATGCCCTTGAAATGGGTGTTTCAACAAGACAATGACCCCAAGCACACTAGTAAACCAGCAAAATCATGGTTCCAAACCAACAAAATTAATGCCTCGCAGATGTGAAGAAATCATGAAAACTGTGGTTATACAACTAAATACTAGTTTAGTGATTCACAGGATTGCTAAAAAAGCAGTTTGAACATAATAGTTTTGAGTTTGTAGCGTCAACAGCAGATGCTACTATTATTGTGAACACCCCCTTTTCTATTTTTTTTTTTTTTTTTTTTTTTTTTTTTACTAATAGCCCAATTTCATAGCCTTAAAAGTGTGCATATCATGAATGCTTGGTCTTGTTGGATTTGTGAAAATCTACTGAATCTACTGGTACCGTGTTTCCCATGTAACAATAAGAAATATATTCAAAACCTGGATTAATCTTTTTAGTCACATAGCACTATGATTATTCTGAACACTACTGTAGGATGCCTAGAAAATTATTTTATTTTTTTTTTGCATTTAAAATGAATAATCAAGTTTCTCTCTGCAATTAAAAAAAAATCTCTGCAATGTGACTGTGGAAGCAACATATTTGTCCAGTCAGGTCTGGATAAACAAGCTCTTTATTATTATTTTAACAGGATGTGTAACTCACCAAGTTAATCAGTGGGCCTCCAGAATTCCCAAACTGGAACATAAATCAGTCACACACGACATAAGCATAGACATTTTGAAGTGAAAGATCTTTTACTCACATGCACAACACATATTTTGCATTTAAACTGGAAACCAAATCAGGGAACCCCATTCATCTGAACAAAACATTGGTGATGAATCACTCACATCAATGGTTGCGTCTGTCTGAATGTAGTCCATGTTAGAAGTCGACAGACCCAGCTCCTTGCTTCCTCTCTGGACTGAGCTGACAATTCCTGAGGTGATCGTGTTCCGCAGAGCAAAAGGGCTTCCCATGGCGACCACAAATTCCCCCTGTCGAACGTCAGCTGAACGACCAAGGCTGAGTGTGGGCAAAGGATGCTGTGTGGTTGGGAAAGAGAGTCGAGAGGAAGAGATGTTAAGTGTACTTCCTCGCTCTCACAGTTTAGTTATTGTATGTGGTCAAGCTGCTCGATCTAACCGCCACCCGGACCGAGATAAGCAGCAGAAAATGAATGAATGAAATTGGTCAATCATTTAGTCTTGTGCAACTTTTAATGTGGTGAGTTACAAGATGTGTTTATTGTTTTTGAGTTGTGATAAACTGGAGGGGATGGATTCTTATTCACTCACTGCATTTTACAGGGTACATGCCAAGGATTTTCTAAAACCTACGAATACACTATCAGTTATGTAACAAACAGCCAAAATACTGTTATATTTAGACTGTGCACAGATTTTATGTTGATGTGTGGAAGACATCAAATTAGCAACCACTTTAGTTACAGCAAGTAATAAATGAAGTCGATGAAGTTTCATGAAGAGAGATTACTGTAGCTTGTTGCTGACCTTCACAGTGATTTTGATGGTGGCAATATCAGCCACTGGATCAACATGTTGCACAGTGGCTTGATACGTCTCTCCATTGGTAAGCTTGACACGGACGCCTTTCTTGTTGGCCACAACATGGGCATTGGTGATGATGAGACCATCACTGCTAACAATGAAACCCGAGCCATTGGACATGGGTACTTCTCTTCCTGTGAACGGGTTCCTATAAAAACAGTTAACCTCTGTAGTTATCATTAAACCATCATTTGTTATCATTTACCAGAGGTAAACAAATAACAATTGTTTGTAGTTGCAACTAACAAAATTTTGTTGACTGTTGCTATTTATATTGTACACAAACCACAAATTGTTATTAGTAATGTACCCATTGTTATTTAAGATCCTGAACGCCAGGGTTCAAGGATGATAACTACAGCAGCTTTTTATTGGATTCGGTAAATCAAGATGTTTTGTTATTGGGTGCCGTACAAAGTGGCAGAATACGGTAATGTATCAATAACCACTTTGTACTGTACTTTGTTGTAATTTCATTTTGATTATATTTGAGAAATAAGATTGTGAATCCTTTATTTGAATACTAAAGAAAATGATGGTGCTGCTAAAGAACATCTTTTCGACAAACAATGTAAATAATTACAGCCTGAGTGTAAAACAATTACAATATATATAAACTCTTCCTCTCATGTGTGTTCCTCAAGTTTAGGTCCTCTACCAGCGGCCTGGGAGTTTGAGGATTCAGCACAGTATCTTAGCTGTTCCTAGGACTGCACTCTTCTGATGTTGTCCCTGGAATCTGCTGGAACCACTCTTCCAATTTGGGGGTTACAGCTGCTAATGCTCCTGTTACCACTGGGACCACTCTGGACTTTACCTTCAACATCTGTTCCAGTCGTTCAGCTCCTGGTATTTCTCATGCTTGTTCTTTCTGATGTTGCTGTCAGCTGGGATTGCCACATCAATCTCAACTGCGTTCTTCTTCTCCTTGTAAACCACCACTATGTCTGGTTGGTTGGCCAGCAGCTGCTTGTCTGTCTGGAATTTGAAGTCCTATGTGATCTTAACCCCATCATTCTCTCTGGGGTACATTTGCACAGCCTGCAAAGTTGGTACTGTTAGCTGAGGTAGACTCCTGCATCTGTGGATCTCGTGCATAGGGCTTGTTCTTGTGCTGCAATTATCAGAGTCCCTGTGCTGACCTTTATGTCGGCCTTTTCTAGCCACTGGTCTTGATGTCAGCCACTTCCTCTATCTATTTTTATTTAATTTTTATTTTATTTATTTATATTTATATAGCGCCAAATCACAACAAACAGTTGCCCCAAGGCGCTTTATATTGTAAGGCAAGGCCATACAATAATTATGTAAAAACCCCAACGGTCAAAACGACCCCCTGTGAGCAAGCACTTGGCGACAGTGGGAAGGAAAAACTCCCTTTTAACAGGAAGAAACCTCCAGCAGAACCAGGCTCAGGGAGGGGCAGTCTTCTGCTGGGACTGGTTGGGGCTGAGGGAGAGAACCAGGAAAAAGACATGCTGTGGAGGGGAGCAGAGATCGATCACTAATGATTAAATGCAGAGTGGTGCATACAGAGCAAAAAGAGAAAGAAACACTCAGTGCATCATGGGAACCCCCCAGCAGTCTAAGTCTATAGCAGCATAATTAAGGGATGGTTCAGGGTCACCTGATCCAGCCCTAACTATAAGCTATAGCAAGAAGGAAAGTTTTAAGCCTAATCTTAAAAGTAGAGAGGGTGTCTGATTCCCTGATCCGAATTGGGAGCTGGTTCCACAGGAGAGGAGCCTGAAAGCTGAAGGCTCTGCCTCCCATTCTACTCTTACAAACCCTAGGAACTACAAGTAAGCCTGCAGTCTGAGAGCGAAGCGCTCTATTGGGGTGATATGGTACTATGAAGTCCCTAAGATAAGATGGGACCTGATTATTCAAAACCTTATAAGTAAGAAGAAGAATTTTAAATTCTATTCTAGAATTAACAGGAAGCCAATGAAGAGAGGCCAATATGGGTGAGATATGCTCTCTCCTTCTAGTCTCCGTTAGTACTCTAGCTGCAGCATTTTGAATTAACTGAAGGCTTTTCAGGGAACTTTTAGGACAACCTGATAATAATGAATTACAATAGTCCAGCCTAGAGGAAATAAATGCATGAATTAGTTTTTCAGCATCACTCTGAGACAAGACCTTTCTAATTTTAGAGATATCGCGTAAATGCAAAAAAGCAGTCCTACATATTTGTTTAATATGTGCACTGAATGACATATCCTGATCAAAAATAACTCCAAGATTTCTCACAGTATTACTAGAGGTCAGGGTAATGCCATCCAGAGTAAGGATCTGGTTAGACACCATGTTTCTAAGATTTGTGGGGCCAAGTACAATAACTTCAGTTTTATCTGAGTTTAAAAGCAGGAAATTAGAGGTCATCCATGTCTTTATGTCTGTAAGACAATCCTGCAGTTTAGCTAATTGGTGTGTGTCCTCTGGCTTCATGGATAGATAAAGCTGGGTATCATCTGCGTAACAATGAAAATTTAAGCAATGCCGTCTAATAATACTGCCTAAGGGAAGCATGTATAAAGTGAATAAAATTGGTCCTAGCACAGAACCTTGTGGAACTCCATAATTAACCTTAGCCTTTGAAGAAGATTCTCCATTTACATGAACAAATTGTAATCTATTAGATAAATATGATTCAAACCACCGCAGCGCAGTGCCTTTAATACCTATGGCATGCTCTAATCTCTGTAATAAAATTTTATGGTCAACAGTATCAAAAGCAGCACTGAGGTCTAACAGAACAAGCACAGAGATGAGTCCACTGTCTGAGGCCATAAGAAGATCATTTGTAACCTTCACTAATGCTGTTTCTGTACTATGATGAATTCTAAAACCTGACTGAAACTCTTCAAATAGACCATTCCTCTGCAGATGATCAGTTAGCTGTTTTACAACTACCCTTTCAAGAATTTTTGAGAGAAAAGGAAGGTTGGAGATTGGCCTATAATTAGCTAAGATAGCTGATGGCTTTTTAAATAATGGTTTAATTACTGCCACCTTAAAAGCCTGTGGTACATAGCCAACTAATAAAGATAGATTGATCATATTTAAGATCGAAGCATTAAATAATGGTAGGGCTTCCTTGAGCAGCCTGGTAGGAATGGGGTCTAATAGACATGTTGATGGTTTGGATCAAGTAACTAATGAAAATAACTCAGACAGAACAATCTGAGAGAAAGAGTCTAACCAAATACCGGCATCACTGAAAGCAGCTAAAGATAACAATACGTCTTTGGGATGGTTATGAGTAATTTTTTTCTCTAATAGTTAAAATTTTATTAGCAAAGAAAGTCATGAAGTCATTACTAGTTAAAGTTAAAGGAATACTCGGCTCAATAGAGCTCTGACTCTTTGTCAGCCTGGCTACAGTGCTGAAAAGAAACCTGGGGTTGTTCTTATTTTCTTCAATTAGTGATGAGTATTAAGATGTCCTAGCTTTACAGAGGGCTTTTTTATAGAGCAACAGACTCTTTTTCCAGGCTAAGTGAAGATCTTCTAAATTAGTGAGACGCCATTTCCTCTCCAACTTACGGGTTATCTGCTTTAAGCTGCGAGTTTGTGAGTTATACCACGGAGTCAGGCACTTCTGATTTAAAGCTCTCTTTTTCAGAGGAGCTACAGCATCCAAAGTTTTCTTCAATGAGGATATAAAACTATTGACGAGATACTCTATCTCACTTACAGAGTTTAGGTAGCTACTCTGCACTGTGTTGGTATATGGCATTAGAGAACATAAAGAAGGAATCATATCCTTAAACCTAGTTACAGCGCTTTCTGAAAGACTTCTAGTGTAATGAAACTTATTCCCCACTGCTGGGTAGTCCATCAGAGTAAATGTAAATGTTATTAAGAAATGATCAGACAGGAGGGATTTTTCAGGGAATACTGTTAAGTCTTCAATTTCCATACCATAAGTCAGAACAAGATCTAAGATATGATTAAAGTGGTGGGTGGACTCATTTACATTTTGAGCAAAGCCATTTGAGTCTAATAATAGATTAAATGCAGTGTTGAGGCTGTCATTCTCAGTATCTGTGTGGATGTTAAAATCGCCCACTATAATTATCTTATCTGAGCTAAGCACTAAGTCAGACAAAAGGTCTGAAAATTCACAGAGAAACTCACAGTAACGACCAGGAGGACGATAGATAACAACAAATAAAACTGGTTTTTGGGACTTCCAATTTGGATGGACAAGACTAAGAGTCAAGCTTTCAAATGAATTAAGGCTCTGTCTGGGTTTTTGATTAATTAATAAGCTGGAATGGAAGATTGCTGCTAATCCTCCGCCTCGGCCCGTGCTACGAGCATTCTGGCAGTTAGTGTGACTTGGGGGTGTTGACTCATTTAAACTAACATATTCATCCTGCTGTAACCAGGTTTCTGTAAGGCAGAATAAATTAATATGTTGATCAATTATTATATCATTTACTAACAGGGACTTAGAAGAGAGAGACCTAATGTTTAATAGACCACATTTAACTGTTTTAGTCTGTGGTGCAGTTGAAGGTGCTATATTATTTTTTCTTTTTGAATTTTTATGCTTAAATAGATTTTTACTGGTTATTGGTGGTCTGGGAGCAGGCACCGTCTCTACGGGGATGGGGTAATGAGGGGATGGCAGGGGGAGAGAAGCTGCAGAGAGGTGTGTAAGACTACAACTCTGCTTCCTGGTCCCAACCCTGGATAGTCACGGTTTGGAGGATTTAAGAAAATTGGCCAGATTTCTAGAAATGAGAACTGCTCCATCCAAAGTGGGATGGATGCCATCTCTCCTAACAAGACCAGGTTTTCCCCAGAAGCTTTGCCAATTATCTATGAAGCCCACCTCATTTTTTGGACACCACCCAGACAGCCAGCAATTCAAGGAGAACATGCGGCTAAACATGTCACTCCCGGTCCGATTGGGGAGGGGCCCAGAGAAAACTACAGAGTCCGACATTGTTTTTGCAAAGTTACACACTGATTCAATGTTAATTTTAGTGACCTCCAATTGGCGTAACCGGGTGTCATTACTGCCGACGTGAATTACAATCTTACCAAATTTACGCTTAGCCTTAGCCAGCAGTTTCAAATCTCCTTCAATGTCGCCTGCTCTGGCCCCCGGAAGACAATTGACTATGGTTGCTGGTGTCGCTAACTTCACATTTCTCAAAACAGAGTCGCCAATAACCAGAGTTTGATCCTCGGCGGGTGTGTCGCCGAGTGGGGAAAAACGGTTAGAGATGTGAACGGGTTGGCGGTGTACACGGGGCTTCTGTTTAGGACTACGCTTCCTCCTCACAGTCACCCAGTCGGCCTGCTTTCCCGGCTGCTCGGCATCTGCTGGAAGGGAACTAACGGCGGCTAAGCTACCTTGGTCCGCACCGACTACAGGGGCCTGGCTAGCTGTAGAATTTTCCACGGTGCGGAGCCGAGTCTCCAATTCGCCCAGCCTGGCCTCCAAAGCTACAAATAAGCTACACTTATTACAAGTACCATTACTGCTAAAGGAGGCCGAGGAATAACAAAACATTTCACACCCAGAGCAGAAAAGTGCGGGAGAGACAGGAGAAGCCGCCATGCTAAACCGGCTAAGAGCTAGTAGCTGCGCTAAGCTAGCGGATTCCTAAAAACACACAAAGTGAATAATGTGTAAATAATTTAGAGGTGATTCAGCAGAGGGAGTGCTTTAGTTAAGGCACGTGAAGATTACACTCTGAAGCAAATCGTTATCTAGGTAACTAGATCAATCTAACTGCACAGATTAAACAGCTAACAGATGCAGCAAAACACCGCTGTGCTCCGGAACAGGAAGTGATACAATACCGCAGTGAAAGCCAACCACCAGTAGAGGCAAGCAAGAGCTATCAATAGTACATCCCATGGAGGGACTTGAAGCACGCTGATATACTTCGCAATACGGCGAGTACGTTGAAAAACTGGGAATGCACAATATTTTCGACGAATGCCAGCGTATGACTCATACATCCTGCAAATGCACACCATAAGTTGGTAAGTTATGCGATTGTTGACACACGTTTCTTGTAAGTTACTAATAAGTCAACATGTGTCCAGTGATTGGCTCAAAGTTGCAGTCCTCATGCAGCTAAGACTGTTAAAACCATTCACACACACAGTAAATATAAAGCCTTAATCTTACCTGTTACATCATTTCAGTCGGATTCATCGTCACAGCCTGCTGAAAACCTATCCACATAAAACATCCTGATTTTGGAAAACGACATCTGAAAATACTTTAGTTCCTTGTCGTGACTGAAGAAACGTTTTAAAATAAGTCCCTATGTGTTTTGTATGTTTCTCAGCCTGAACCAGAGAATGCCAGCACTTTGTGCCACAACAAAACAATTAACTTATTTTAAAAGTTGAAAGAGTCACAGCACCTCATTCATTCACATCAGAGTTTATCAGACATCAGTCGATTCTTCAGCATTCTACCCATAAAGAAAATAAATCCCATGAGCCACCAAGACAAAAAAAGTACTGTTACTCTATTTGGCCTCTGTGTGGAGAACAGACACCGCGCAACAGTGTACATGTGCTCAATGATGTACTCGTCAATATTTACATGTTCCGCCAGCCAAACAAAAGGGTTCTGCCCGTGCCAGAAACGCAAACCAAGCCAGACTTAACCGTTTTGACATGTATCATACTGTGCAGTACCGACCTGGAGTACTCGGTGGAAACAGGGCCGTCAGCATACGCTGACTAAATCATCATGGTGTGACAGCTGCATAACGTATTTGACGTATCCAGCGTATTATGTGCAATTTTCATACGTTGGTCATGAACAAGCGAAGCGCTTCTCACCATGTCATTTCCAGTTTGCGGCTTCATCTTCCTTTGGTTTGTGGCTTTTTACGACAATGTTGTCTGGTTTTGGATTTTTCCCCACTGGGCAGAGTTTTTGTGCCATTTCCGGATTCAGATTTTTTGTGCCATTTCCGGTTTGTGCCTTCGTCTACCATAAGACCACAGCGTGGGACTTCACTCGTATAAGTATAACCAACAACCAGTACGTCACGCAGCCTTCACTTGGATTGTCAGTCACCGTGTTACATTGCTCAAGAATTTGCGTAGACGTCTCATCTATTTTACCCTCACCTAGCTGGCAGCTCAGCAACTACTCTGACTGAAAATGAGTGGCAGCTGGTCAATTTGTTTGTTTTTTGTAGTGAATGTGACCTATAGGTGATAGGGGTCCCAGCCATGCTTGACAACACTGCAAACATTGCCACCACGGTGCCTTCAAGTGGACAAACTACATAATGACACCATTTAGACAGTGAAATACAAGTTATATAGTTAAATCATCCACTCACATCTCACCTGCCCAAGATTTCGATGTAAACTACGGCTGGAGTGGATTTTTCCACCACGTCTGCAATAAAGTTGTATTTAAAGCGCGGGCTGTCGGGTTTGAAGGGAGATGCACACCGGGCAGGAAGCAGGAAGAGTCCGCCGAACACTCCGGACACACGGGGTCCGGGGTCCCTTACTCGTTCGTCTTTTTGAGCCAGTAAGATCGCCGCGGCACAGACTCCCAGGCCGAAGGACACCGACCGGAGCACAGACCCGCGGCCGTCCTCTCCTCTGTTGTCCCACCTCGGAACTGTCCTGTCCAAACCGCCGTTTCCATGGCAACCCCCCGCAGAGGACACCGGGCTGAGCGGTCCCCGGTTCTGAGCCTGTCTCCTCAGCACAGACACAAATAAACGCCTACCGAGACGACTTGCTGCCATGTTGCATCACTTCGACGGGGTTCTTCTTTCCTCTCCCTCCTCACAGCAAACTATGCTTTGTTTCCACCGATATATGTACGAAAACTGCTGTGCCAAACTCAAGAGTGATGTTGTTTGTGCAAAGACAAACAAAACAACACTAAAACAAGCGTGAATTAAAATGTCTTAACAGCAAAAAAAAAAGCAACAACATGTGAGCATGCGCAAACACTACTTTTTCTTCTTCTAAGACTCCGTTCCAGATCAGACGGTATTGTTGCCCCCTAGCGGCTGCTCCCGTCTCCTCCTCTTTTGCCTCCCTCACTGCTTCATCTTCTGCACAACTCAGCTGAATAATTTTCTCAGAAATCAATTTAACATCCTCGAACAGGAAAAGCAGTTTAATTTATATATCCTTTTCACCTTTAAATATAACTATTACAACATAGTCATGCCTGGAAGAATCTTGAAATATTATTTCAAACACCCCTACAATGGACCGTACCATTTCTTAACCTCTGTTGAACTCTCACTGCCATCAGTGCGCGTGGAGCAAACCAAAATATTAATAGTAGGTAAATGTAAGTTGCTATCAGTCTCACTTTCAGAGATTCTGAATTTGACTGTCAAGTGTCTACGGAATGCTAATATTAGCTCGTTTGTAGCTTTTGTTGTTAGAGTTTAACTAAATTCAGCTAACAAGCTAACATTTGCCTTGGCTAACATTAGCTAACTACGTAATACTAGGTAAGGTAAGGATCCCCCATCATTTGATTTAGCAATTAAAGTAACAAAAACTAGATTTAAATGAACTCTCTTAAGCATAACTAACCAACATACATTAAGAGTGAAAATTACTTAGGTAAATTCTACGAAAATCAAATCAATTTCATTTATATAGCGCCAAATCACAACAAACAGTTGCCCCAAGGCGCTTTATATTGTAAGGCAAGGCCATACAATAATTATGTAAAACCCCAACGGTCAAAACGACCCCCTGTGAGCAAGCACTTGGCAACAGTGGGAAGGAAAAACTCCCTTTTAACAGGAAGAAACCTCCAGCAGAACCAGACTCAGGGAGGGGCAGTCTTCTGCTGGGACTGGTTGGGGCTGAGGGAGAGAACCAGGAAAAAGACATGCTGTGGAGGGGAGCAGAGATCAATCACTAATGATTAAATGCAGAGTGGTGCATACAGAGCAAAAAGAGAAAGAAACACTCAGTGCATCATGGGAACCCCTCAGCAGTCTAAGTCTATAGCAGCATAACTAAGGGATGGTTCAGGGTCACCTGATCCAGCCCTAACTATAAGCTTTAGCAAAAAGGAAAGTTTGAAGCCTAATTTTAAAAGTAGAGAGGGTGTCTGTCTCCCTGATCCGAATTGGGAGCTGGTTCCAGAGGAGAGGAGCCTGAAAGCTGAAGGCTCTGCCTCCCATTCTACTCTTACAGACCCTAGGAACTACAAGTAAGCCTGCAGTCTGAGAGTGAAGCGCTCTATTGGGGTGATATGGTACTATGAGGTCCCTAAGATAAGATGGGACCTGATTATTCAAAACCTTATAAGTAAGAAGAAGAATTTTAAATTCTATTCTAGAATTAACAGGAAGCCAATGAAGAGAGGCCAATATGGGTGAGATATGCTCTCTCCTTCTAGTCCCCGTTAGTACTCTAGCTGCAGCGTTTTGAATTAACTGAAGGCTTTTCAGGGAACTTTTAGGACAACCTGATAATAATGAATTACAATAGTCCAGCCTAGAGGAAATAAATGCATGAATTAGTTTTCAGCATCACTCTGAGACAAGACCTTTCTAATTTTAGAGATATTGCGCAAATGCAAAAAAGCAGTCCTACATATTTGTTTAATATGCGCATTGAATGACATATCCTGATCAAAAATGACTACAAGATTTCTCACAGTATTACTAGAGGTCAGGGTAATGCCATCCAGAGTAAGGATCTGGTTAGACACCATGTTTCTAAGATTTGTGGGGCCAAGTACAATAACTTCAGTTTTATCTGAGTTTAAAAGCAGGAAATTAGAGGTCATCCATGTCTTTATGTCTGTAAGACAATCCTGCAGTTTAGCTAATTGGTGTGTGTCCTCTGGCTTCATGGATAGATAAAGCTGGGTATCATCTGCGTAACAATGAAAATTTAAGCAATACCGTCTAATAATACTGCCTAAGGGAAGCATGTATAAAGTGAATAAAATTGGTCCTAGCACAGAACCTTGTGGAACTCCATAATTAAACTTAGTCTGTGAAGAAGATTCCCATTTACATGAACAAATTGTAATCTATTAGATAAATATGATTCAAACCACCGCAGCGCAGTGCCTTTAATACCTATGGCATGCTCTAATCTCTGTAATAAAATGTTATGGTCAACAGTATCGAAAGCAGCACTGAGGTCTAACAGAACAAGCACAGAGATGAGTCCACTGTCTGAGGCCATAAGAAGATCATTTGTAACCTTCACTAATGCTGTTTCTGTACTATGATGAATTCTAAACCCTGACTGAAACTCTTCAAATAGACCATTCCTCTGCAGATGATCAGTTAGCTGTTTTACAACTACCCTTTCAAGAATTTTTGAGAGAAAAGGAAGGTTGGAGATTGGCCTATCTGCTTTAAGCTGCGAGTTTGTGAGTTATACCATGGAGTCAGGCACTTCTGATTTAAGGCTCTCTTTTTCAGAGGAGCTACAGCATCCAAAGTTGTCCTCAATGAGGATATAAAACTATTGACGAGATACTCTATCTCACTCACAGAGTTTAGGTAGCTACTCTGCCCTGTGTTGGTATATGGCATTAGAGAACATAAAGAAGGAATCATATCCTTAAACCTAGTTACAGCACTTTCTGAAAGACTTCTACTGTAATGAAACTTATTTCCCACTGCTGGGTAATCCATCAGAGTAAATGTAAATGTTATTAAGAAATGATCAGACAGAAGGGGGTTTTCTGGGAATACTGTTAAGTCTTCAATTTCCATACCATAAGTCAGAACAAGATCTAAGGTATGATTAAAGTGGTGGGTGCACTCATTTACATTTTGAGCAAAGCCAGTTGAGTCTAACAATAGATTAAATGCAGTGTTGAGGCTGTCATTCTCAGCATCTGTGTGGATGTTAAAATCGCCCACTATAATTATCTTATCTGAGCTAAGCACTAAGTCAGACAAAAGGTCCGAAAATTCACAGAGAAACTCACAGTAACGACCAGGAGGACGATAGATAACAACAAATAAAACTGGTTTTTGGGACTTCCAATTTGGATGGACAAGACTAAGAGTCAAGCTTTCAAATGAATTAAAGCTCTGTCTGGGTTTTGGATTAATTAATAAGCTGGAATGGAAGATTGCTGCTAATCCTCCGCCTCGGCCAGTGCTACGAGCATTCTGGCAGTTAGTGTGACTCGGGGGTGTTGACTCATTTAAACTAACATATTCATCCTGCTGTAACCAGGTTTCTGTAAGGCAGAATAAATCAATATGTTGATCCATTATTATATCATTTACTAACAGGGACTTAGAAGAGAGAGATCTAATGTTTAATAGACCACATTTAACTGTTTTAGTCTGTGGTGCAGTTGAAGGTGCTATATTATTTTTTCTTTTTGAATTTTTATGCTTAAATAGATTTTTACTGGTTGTTGGTGGTCTGGGAGCAGGCACCGTCTCTATGGGGATGGGGTAATGAGGGGATGGCAGGGGGAGAGAAGCTGCAGAGAGGTGTGTAAGACTACAACAAGAAAATGATATTACATAAATAGTATTTGTCATAACACAAGTGGGTAAATGGACAATAAGTGGTAAGTCAATTTAAGTTAATGGGTGCTGTGCTAATAGCAATTTCTGGTTGCAGTATTATATCACTGACAGCCTATTTTTTTCTTACTTGGTTTTTAAATGAAGTTTAAAGCTATATGGCCAATAAGGTTTTTAAGATTTAAGGCATAAAAGATGTTGTGTGTGCCGCCAGAAGAGGAGGTACTGCTGACCCACCACCAGAGGGCGCCCTGCCTGAAGTGCGGGCTTCAGGCACAAGAGGGCGCTGCCGCCACGGACACAGCCGGGAGTGACAGCTGTTACTCATTATGTCCTGACAGCTGTCACTCATTCTTCATTACCCCACTCCATAAAACCCAGACGTCATCTCCACCTCATCGCCGAGATATCATACTTCATTGGAGGTAATATCCTCAGCCTTTTTGTGATCTTTTGTAAATCAGTTTATTGTGAGTGTTTGCAGGAGTACCGGTCCTTTTTGTGGAGGCTGTGCAAGACGGCACTCTTTTTCCTCTGAGGGATCGCTGCAAGCATTGAGTGAGAGGTGGAGGTGGCATTCCCACCGCTGTTGTTACTGGGTGTACACACACCCACACTTGACTGTCTTTGTTCTTCGCCAGCAGTACCAGATCCGACAGTCGGGGACGGTGATCACCTGGGAATTCGGGACTTGGCGGCTTCCAGTATTCACCAGGTTCTGTGGCTGGCGGAAATCGTGTGGTTCCGGCTCTTCTCAGGACAGACGTCTTCTATCGTCGAGCCTGCCCACACGTCACCTTTGTAATTTGACTGTAATGATATTCTGAGATTGTCTGTATGTTCGTTGTGCACAATTCACAACATTAAATTGTTACCTTTTGGCTCATCTATTGACCGTTCATTTGCGCCCCCTGTTGTGGGTCCGTGTCACTACACTTTCCCAACAAAAGAATTTGATTTATTAGCCTTTAAATAGGGGACTCCTCACTCAGGGGGAGGCGGAGTAACAGGAAGACAGAGGACGGGAAGGAGAGGAACAGTAATAGCCAGTAAAACAGTATTGATCAGTTTGTCTGGTATTTATATTTGCAAACTTTTTTTTTTTTTTACTTAAAACTCCTCCACTTAAAACTCTGGAGGAGTTTTAAGTATCTTGGGGTCTTGTTCACGAGGGAGGGATGGATGGAGTGTGAGATCGACAGACAGGTCGGTGCAGCATCTGCAGTGATGCGGTCGCTGTATCGGACCATCATGGTGAAGAGAGAGCTGAGCAGGGGGGCAAAGCTCTTGATTTACCGATCGATGTACGTTCCGACCCTCACCTATGGTCATGAGACCGAAAGAACGAGATCGCGAGTACAAGCAGCCGAGATGAGTTTCCTCCGCAGGGTAGCTGGGCACTCCCTTAGAGATAGGGTGAGGAGCTCGGTCACTCGGGAGGAGCTCGGAGCTAAGCCACTGCTCTTCCAGGTCGAAAGGAGCCAGCTGAGGTGGCTCGGGCATCTTTTCTGGATGCCCCCTGGATGCCTCGCTGGAGAGGTGTTCTGGGCACATCCCATTGGGAGGAGGCCCCAGGGAAGACCCAGGACACGCTTGACGGACTACGTCTCTCGGCTGGCTTGGGAACACCTCGGAGTTCCCCCGGAGGAGCTGGGGGAGGTGTGTGTGGATCAGGAAGTCTGGGCGGCTTTGCTTGAGTTGCTGCCCCCGCGACCTGACTCCGGATAAAGCCGAAGAAAATGGATGGATGGATGGATGGATTTTTTTACTTTCACTTTTGATACTCTGTGTTTCTTACCCTGTGTGTTGCTATACAACACTGCTGCAACCTCAATTTCCCTGAGGGAGTCTTCCCAAGGGATCAATAAAGTTCTATCTAATCTAATCTAATCGCTAACCAATGTGTGGTGAAAATCCCTTAAGTAGTTTTGATGTAATCCTCAAAATCTGACAAAGTGAAGCCTACAAATTGAAATCCTGATCCAGCATCTGGATCACCTCTAAAATTCAGTGGAGTCTTCCATGCTCTAATATCTGTCTGTAGTGCAAATTTGGTGAGAATTTGTGAAGTTTTGACATAATCCTTCAAAGCCTATATAAAGTGAAATCTTGATCCAGAATCCGGATCCGCATTTACCTCCAAAATTTAATGGAGTCATCCGTGGCCTAATATCTATCTGTGGTAATAATTTTATCAAAATCTTTGCAGTATTTTTGACCTAATCTTGCGAACAGACAATCAAATAAATAAACAGCGATAATTTTATTACATCCTTGGTGGACGTAATAAGCTTCTTGTGGCACAACATGTACCTGAGGTCTGGAAAGATGTTGTGCTAGGCCCTGTCCCCAAATCTAATTACCTCAAAACCCTTAAAGATTTTAGACCAGTGTTCTGGCAGCCGTCATGAAGACATTTAAAAAAAAAATTACTGACCTTATACAGTTTGCTTATAGGTGTCACAAGGGAGTAGTCGATGCCACAGACATTTCCTTGCTTAATTTAGTTTTAAACATTTTGGAAAAAATGGGTCCCACACCAGACTTTTAATTGTTTATCCCCCCCTGCTTTTAATACAACCCCTGGCAAAAATTATGGAATCACCGGCCTCTGAGGATGTTCATTCAGTTGTTTAATTTTGTAGAAAAAAAGCAGATGACAGACATGACACAAAACTAAAGTCATTTCAAATGGCAACTTTCTGGCTTTAAGAAACACTATAAGAAATAAGGAAAAATAATTGTGGCAGTCAGTAACGGTTACTTTTTTAGACCAAGCAGAGGGAAAAAAAATATGGACTCACTCAATTCTGAGGAATAAATTATGGAATCACCCTGTAAATTTTCATCCCCAAAACTAACACCTGCATCAAATCAGATCTGCTCGTTAGTCTGCATCTAAAAAGGAGTGATCACACCTTGGAGAGCTGTTGCACCAAGTGGACTGACATGAATCATGGCTCCAACATGAGAGATGTCAGTTGAAACAAAGGAGAGGATTATCAAACTCTTAAAAGAGGGTAAATCATTACGCAATGTTGCAAAAGATGTTGGTTGTTCAGCGTCAGCTGTGTCTAAACTCAACCAAATACAAACAACATGGGAAGGTTGTTAAAGGCAAACATACTGGTAGACCAAGGAAGACATCAAAGCGTCAAGACAGAAACTTAAAGCAATATGTCTCAAAAATCGAAAATGCACAACAAAACAAATGAGGAAGGAATGGGAGGAAACTGGAGTCAACGTCTGTGACCGAACTGTAAGAAACCGCTTAAAGGCAATGGGATTTACATACAGAAAAGCTAAACGAAAGCCATCATTAACAACTAAACAGAAAAAAACAAGGTTACAATGGGCTAAGGAAAAGCAATCGTGGACTGTGGATGACTGGATGAAAGTCATATTCAGTGATGAATCTCGAATCTGCATTGGGCAAGGTGATGATGCTGGAACTTTTGTTTGGTGCCGTTCCAATGAGATTTATAAAGATGACTGCCTGAAGAGAACATGTAAATTTCCACAGTCATTGATGATATGGGGCTGCATGTCAGGTAAAGGCACTGGGGAGATGGCTGTCATTACATCATCAATAAAAGCACAAGTTTACGTTGATATTTTGGACAATTGAAAGGATGTTTGGGGATGATGAAATCATTTTTCAAGATGATAATGCATCTTGCCATAGAGCAAAAACTGCGAAAACATTCCTTGCAAAAAGACACATAGGGTCAATGTCATGGCATAGGGTCAATGTCAACGAGCAGATCTGATTTGATGCAGGTGTTAGTTTGGGGGATGAAAATTTACAGGGTGATTCCATAATTTTTTCCTCAGAATTGAGTGATTCATATTTTTTTCCTCTGCTTGGTGTTGGGAAGGTGTCGTAGCACGGACCCACAACAGGGGGGCGCAAAGGAACGGACAATGAGTAAGCCAAAAGGTAACAATTTAATGTTGTGACAATACACAACTAAATACACAAAATCTGCAAAGTCAATTAACACCAGGTGACGTGTGGCCAGGCTCGAAGATAGGAGACCCCGATGAGAGAGAGGCCGCGTCCCACACGGCTTCCACCACCAACGGCCTGAAGAACACCGGAGCCGCCAAGTCCCGAATCCCCAGGTGACCTCTGTCTTCGACTGTCGACCCTGGTACTGCTGGCAAAAAGCAGAAACAAGATGAATGAGTGTAAGTTTTTACACTCAGTGGTTCTCGGTCTGTACACCGTTAGGAGGGGGAACCTCCACCTCCGAATCACACACTCGTGCAACGCCTGTGTAACCACTTATCTGTCCAGAGAGTAAGGCGCAGTCGTCGTCGTTAATCTCCGAAGTCCCAGATAAGGCTCCGTCCACAGGAATAGGGCTGCAAATGAGAACTGGATTATAACACAATGTGTCAGACAGCAGAGAAATTACCTCACAGTAGTCGATTTCTCGGCGGGGAGGTGGAGTTGCAGTCCGGCTTAAGTAGTGGTGTAGATGAGTGACAGCTGGTGTGATGAGTGACAGCTGTCACTTCCTCTGGATCTGGCGCCCTCTCGTGCTTGGAGCCCGCACTCCAAGCAGGGCGCCTTCTGGTGGTAGTGGGCCAGCAGTACCTCCTCTTCAGCGGCCCACACAACAGGACCCCCCCCTCAACGGGCGCCTCCTGGCGCCCGACCTGGCTTGTCCGGGTGTCGTCTGTAGAAATCGGCCAGGAGGGCCGGGTCCAGGATGAAGCTCCTCTTCACCCAGGAGCGTTCTTCAGGACCATACCCCTCCCAGTCCACCAGATATTGGAACCCCCGGCCCTTACGACGGACGTCCAGGAGCCTGCGTACTGTCCAAGCAGGCTCCCCGTCGATGAGCTGGGCAGGAGGCGGCGCGGGTCCAGGTGTACAGAGGGGCGAGGTGTGGTGTGGCTTGATACGGGACACGTGGAAGACAGGGTGGATCCGCAGCGAAGCCGGGAGTCGGAGCTTCACTGCGGCCGGGTTGATGATCTTGAGGATAGGGAATGGTCCGATGTATCTGTCCTTCAACTTGGGTGAGTCCACACAGAGGGGGATGTCCTTTGTTGACAGCCACACCTCCTGCCCGGGCTGGTACGTGGGGGCCGGGGATCGTCGGCGGTCCGCATGGGACTTGGCCCTCGTCCGGGCCTTCAACAGGGCAGAGCGGGCGGTCCGCCACACCCGGCGGCATCTCCTGAGGTGGGCCTGGACCGAGGGTACACCGACCTCTCCCTCCACCAGCGGGAACAGTGGGGGCTGGTACCCCAAACACACCTCAAAAGGGGAGAGGCCGGTAGCAGATGAAACCTGGCTGTTGTGGGCATACTCGATCCAGGCCAGATGGTGACTCCAGGCCGCCGGATGTGCGGAGGTGACACACCGCAGGGCCTGCTCCAACTCCTGGTTGGCCCGCTCTGCCTGGCCATTGGTCTGGGGGTGGTACCCGGACGAGAGACTCACGGTGGCCCCCAGCTCCTTGCAGAAACTCTTCCACACCTGTGAAGAGAACTGGGGACCACGATCTGATACAATGTCCAATGGTATCCCATGCAGCCGCATGACGTGGTGGACCAGGAGGCCTGCCGTCTCCTGGGCCGTCGGGAGCTTCGGGAGGGCCACGAAGTGGGCCGCCTTGGAGAACCGGTCCACTATCATGAGAACGATGGTGTTGCCCTGGGACGGCGGGAGGCCCGTGATGAAATCCAGGCCGATGTGAGACCAGGGGCGATGAGGCACTGGCAGGGGTTGGAGGAGACCCGTCGTCCTCCGATGGTCTGCCTTGCCCCTGGCGCAGATGGTACAGGCCTGGATGTAGTCCCGGACGTCGGTTTCCAGGGACGCCCACCAGAAGCGCTGCTGGACTACTGCCACGGTCCTACGCACTCCGGGATGACAGGAGAGCTTGGACCCGTGACAGAAGTCCAATACGGCGGCTCTAGCCTCTGGTGGGACGTACAGTCTGTTCTTGGGGCCAGTCCCCGGGTCCGGGCTCCTGGTCAGGGCCTCCCGGACGGTCTTTTCCACGTCCCAGGTAAGGGTGGCCACGACAGTGGACTCGGGGATGATGGTCTCGGTGGGGTTCGACAGCCCCGCTTTGGCTTCTTCTTCATGCACCCGGGACAATGCATCTGATTTTTGGTTCCTGGTCCCGGGGCGATACGTGATCCGGAAGTCAAAGCGCCCGAAGAACAGAGAGCAGCGGGCTTGCCTGGGGTTCAGCCGCTTGGCGGTCCGGATGTACTCCAGGTTCCGATGGTCCGTGAAAACCGTGAAGGGCAACGACGCCCCCTCCAGCAGGTGTCTCCACTCTTCAAGAGCCTCCTTCACCGCAAGAAGTTCCCGATTGCCGACGTCATAGTTCCGTTCAGCTGGGGTCAACCTGCGGGAATAAAAGGCACAAGGATGGAGAACTTTATCAGCCTCCACACTCTGGGACAGCACGGCTCCTATCCCTGAGTCAGAGGCGTCCACTTCTACTATGTACTGGCGATCAGGATCAGGCTGCACCAGAACTGGTGCAGTCGAGAACCGGCGTTTCAACTCCTGGAACGCGGCTTCGCACCGATCCGACCAGGCGAAGGGGACCTTGGTGGAGGTCAGGGCAGTCAGGGGGCTAACTACCTGACTGTAACCTTTTATGAACCTCCTGTAAAAATTTGCAAAGCCGAGGAACTGCTGTAGTTTCCTGCGGCTTGTTGGTTGGGGCCAGTCTCTCACCGCCGCAACCTTAGCCGGATCAGGGGCGACGGAGTTGGAGGAGATGATGAACCCCAGGAAGGACAAAGAAGTACGGTGGAACTCGCACTTCTCGCCCTTCACAAACAGCCGGTTCTCCAATAACCGCTGTAGGACCTGACGTACATGTTGGACATGGGTCTCAGGGTCCGGGGAAAAGATGAGTATATCGTCCAGATATACGAAGACTAACCGATGCAGGAAGTCCCGCAAGACGTCATTTACCAAAGCTTGGAACGTCGCGGGGGCGTTAGTGAGGCCGAACGGCATGACCAGGTACTCAAAATTACCTAATGGGGTGTTAAATGCCGTCTTCCATTCGTCTCCCTTCCGGATCCGAACCAGGTGGTACGCATTTCTAAGATCCAATTTCGTAAAGATTTGGGCTCCATGCAGGGGCGTGAACACTGAATCCAACAGAGGTAACGGGTATCGGTTGCGAACCGTGATCTCGTTCAGCCCTCTGTAATCAATGCATGGACGGAGTCCGCCGTCTTTTTTACCCACAAAAAAGAAACCAGCACCCATCGGGGAGGTGGAGTTCCGGATCAGCCCGGCAGCTAAGGAGTCCCGGATGTAGGTCTCCATTGATTCGCGTTCCGGACGTGAGAGGTTGTACAACCTACTGGACGGGTACTCAGCGCCCGGGACCAAATCGATGGCACAATCATACGGTCGGTGCGGAGGAAGAGTGAGCGCCAGATCTTTGCTGAAAACGTCAGCAAGATCGTGGTACTCCTCTGGCACCGCCGATAGATTGGGGGGGACTTTGACCTCCTCATTAGCTGTAGTGCCGGGGGGAACCGAGGATCCTAAACACTCCCGGTGGCAGGTTTCGCTCCACTGCGTCACAACCCCGAACGGCCAATCTATCTGGGGATTGTGCTTCACCATCCATGGAAATCCCAAAATCACTCGGGAGGTAGATGGTGTTACATGGAACACCATCTCCTCCCTGTGATTCCCAGACACCACCAAAGTCACTGGTTGTGTCTGATGTGTGATTAATGGAAGCAGGGTGCCATCCAGTGCTCGCACCTGCAACGGTGCTGGCAGGGCCACCAGGGGGAGCCCTACTTCCTTTGCCCATCTGCTGTCCAGCAGATTCCCTTCTGACCCCGTGTCTACCAGTGCTGGGGCGTGAAGGGTTAAATCCCCACAAAGGATTGTTACTGGGATTCGTGCTGATCTGCGGGGTCTTTCCGCGTGTGTGTTATGGCCCACCCTTAGCCCAGTTTCTAAGGACGGGCGTTGTAGTTTGACCGTTCAGGGCAGTCCCTCTGCATGTGCTCACAAGAGCCGCAGACAAAACACTCCCCGCGAGCCAGCCTCCTTTGTCTGACGTTCGATTGTACTTTAGCCCTGCTCGTGTCCATAGCCTCCTCAGCAGGGGGAGCTGTAGCCACACGGGGCTCCCTGGCAGTGAAGCGTGGGGACGACGT
This sequence comes from Thalassophryne amazonica, assembly GCF_902500255.1. Lineage (NCBI taxonomy): Eukaryota > Metazoa > Chordata > Actinopteri > Batrachoidiformes > Batrachoididae > Thalassophryne > Thalassophryne amazonica. The sequence continues at coordinate 67,988,321 of NC_047121.1, forward strand.
CACCTTGTCGGAACCGGAAGGGGGAGGGACGGCTCGTGCCCGGTCACGCCCCCCGGCCTGCTCCCGACGATGCTCGTTTAAACGGTTGTCTAAGCGTATTACCAAATCGACAAGCCCGTCAAAATCCCGCGGTTCCTCCTTAGCCAGTAGGTGCTCCTTGAGGACCGGGGACAGTCCATTTACAAAGGCGGCGCGGAGCGCAACGTTATTCCAGCCGGACCTCGCTGCCGCGATGCGGAAGTCGACTGCATACTCGGCTGCGCTACGGCGCCCCTGTCTCATCGACAGCAGCACGTTCGAAGCGGTTTCGCCTCTGTTGGGATGATCAAACACTTGTTTGAACTCCCGTACAAACCCAGTATAAGACGTTAGGAGCCGTGAGTTCTGCTCCCAAAGCGCCGTAGCCCATGCGCGTGCCTCTCCTCGAAGCAGATTAATAACATAAGCTACCCGGCTAGCATCTGATGCGTACATGACAGGGCGCTGTGAAAAGACGAGCGAACACTGAATGAGGAAGTCTGCGCACGTCTCCACACAGCCCCCGTACGGTTCCGGAGGGCTTATGTATGCTTCAGGGGACGGTGGGGGGGTTCGTTGAACGACCAGTGGAACGTCTGATACAGGCCCAGGATCAGCCAGAGGAGGAGCTGCAGCAGCGCCCTGATCGCGCGCTTCCACCCTGGCGGCGAGAGCCTCCACTCTCCGATTAAGGAGGACATTCTGCTCGGTCACTAAATCCAACCGAGCCGTGAAGGCGGTTAAGATCTGCTGCAGCTCACTTAACACGCCTCCTGCTGACGCCTGCGCTCCTGGCTCTTCCATTGGCCGTTCACGCTCAAGCTGACGCCCCTCGGAATCCATGACGATGGCCGAGAAATCCTGTTGGGAAGGTGTCGTAGCACGGACCCACAACAGGGGGGCGCAAAGGAACGGACAATGAGTAAGCCAAAAGGTAACAATTTAATGTTGTGACAATACACAACTAAATACACAAAATCTGCAAAGTCAATTAACACCAGGTGACGTGTGGGCAGGCTCGAAGATAGGAGACCCCGATGAGAGAGAGGCCGCGTCCCACACGGCTTCCACCACCAACGGTCTGAAGAACACCGGAGCCGCCAAGTCCCGAATCCCCAGGTGACCTCTGTCTTCGACTGTCGACCCTGGTACTGCTGGCAAAAAGCAGAAACAAGATGAATGAGTGTAAGTTTTTACACTCAGTGGTTCTCGGTCTGTACACCGTTAGGAGGGGGAACCTCCACCTCCGAATCACACACTCGTGCAACGCCTGTGTAACCACTTATCTGTCCAGAGAGTAAGGCGCAGTCGTCGTCGTTAATCTCCGAAGTCCCAGATAAGGCTCCGTCCACAGGAATAGGGCTGCAAATGAGAACTGGATTATAACACAATGTGTCAGACAGCAGAGAAATTACCTCACGGTAGTCGATTTCTCGGCGGGGAGGTGGAGTTGCAGTCCAGCTTAAGTAGTGGTGTAGATGAGTGACAGCTGGTGTGATGAGTGACAGCTGTCACTTCCTCTGGATCTGGCGCCCTCTCCTGCTTGGAGCCCGCACTCCAAGCAGGGCGCCCTCTGGTGGTAGTGGGCCAGCAGTACCTCCTCTTCAGCGGCCCACACAACACTTGGTCTAAAAAAGTAACCGTTACTGACTGCCACAATCTTTTTTTCTTGATTTCTTATAGTGTTTCTTAAAGCCAGAAAGTTGCCATTTGAAATGACTTTAGTTTTGTGTCATGTCTGTGATCTGCTTTTTTTTTCTACAAAATTAAACAACTGAATGAACATCCTCCGAGGCCGGTGATTCCATAATTTTTGCCAGGGGTTGCACAATTCAACATCATATTTTAGCCAGATTGCTAAATTGCTGAAATAGTTTTGCCTGGGTACCAGTAATAATCTGGTGGGCTGGATTCTTAGCTTTTTGACCAACAGGACACAAAGAGTGAGTTTGCTCCTCAACCTTGTCTCCACAAGAATCTTTCCTTTCACCGCTACTATCAGTTCTCTACACGAATGTGTCAGAGCAGGTGGGAAATTATGACCATCGTTAAGTATTCCGATGACTCAGTCATAGTTGATATACTTCAGGATAATGAAACTGGCTGTGGTCCAGTCATCAATGACTTTGTTGAGTGATGCCAGGAGTCTCACCTTCAGCTAAATATATCTAAGACCAAAGACATGCTCATTGATTTTAGGAAAAAGGCTCACGTTCAGGACGTCACATCCATTAAAGGTCAGACAATTGAATGCGTGCAATCTCATATATACATGAAGGCAATTATTGATTTGAAACTTACTTTTGAAGTGAATTGTGAAGCTGTGTGCAGGAAGGACCACCAGCTTATCTTCTGTTTGAGGAGAGTTGTCATTTTCATATTGACAAATCCATGTTGATCTTATTCTGCTGCTTATTGAATCATTTCTGTTATTTTCTCTGGCGCCATGGTTTGAAAACCTTTCCTTGAAGAACAAAAACTCACTTAATCAAATAGTTTAGTGGTCTAACAGGCTGATTGGTGAGTCACAAGCTGGAGGCCCTGTATATCAGACACTTAAAGCAAATAAGTACCTCAGTTTTAAGCGATAACTCCAACCCCGTTCCATATTGAGTTTCAGCTTCTTCCCTATGGTTGTGGGTTTACAGTCCCACGGTGCAGAACAAAATGTAATAATAATTTTGTTCCAGCAGCACTGATAGGAAAAAGTCATAAAATTGACATGTTTTTATTTTATTTCTGTAGTTTATAGTTTCTACAGTTTTAGTCATTATGTATTTATCTTATTGTTAGATCCTATATTTTAGTGTATGTAGATAGTCAATAAGGATTCAGAACGAAGAGCTCAATTTCACTTGCTCAGATTGAACTCATCAAGGAAATCACAAACAGCATAGAAATGAAAATGTACTTAGTGGGATTCTTCATAGATTTAAAAATATAATGTAATGCTAAAATACCCTTGGCTGTATGAGCATCAAGATAGGAACAGAATATGACCTTTTGACCACTTAAAATAGGTCAAGATTAGTCATTTTTTAACTTGTCCAAGGCCTATGTCCCAAGAATGCTCCCTGTGAATTTGAAGAACCTGGCAGTAATAGGACTGGAGTTATGATGAGCACAGTCGGATGGACACAAAGTCTTCGCAATACCCACTGGCCATATTTTGGCCTCAGGTTTAAAAAACAAATCATTTGACACCATTACCACAATATATTAATCCAAAAAATGGAAAGGTATGGCATTGGGGAAACTATACTAAACTGGTTGAGAAGCTATTTAACAATCAGGCAGCAATTTGTACAGATAGGTGAACATAAATCATGTTTGAATATCACCTGTGGTGTACCTCAGGGATCAGTTTTGGGTCCAAAACTGTTCCTTCTGTATCTAAATGATATATGTCAAGTGTCTAAAACTTTAACATTTATTCTGTTTGCTCTGGGGAGAATTTACAGCTGCTTTTGAGCGATATCACAACAGAAATGAATAAATTATAAAAGTGGTTTGATAAAAATAAATTTTCTTTAAATTGAAACAAGTCAAAACTTGTGCTATTTGGAAATCGGGGTATAGATGCAGATGCAGCAGTGCAAATCAAAATAGAATGCTATTACTGAGAGAGTGTATGAAAATAAATTTCTGGGTGTGATACTGGACCACAAAATCAGATGGAAATCCCACCTAAGTTACATTCAGTCATACATGGCGAGGAGTGTAGCAGCTTTAGGGAAAGCGTGACAGATACTGGAATATATGTCACTGTATATGATCTACTTGTCACTTATTGTACTGTATCTGAACTACTCTGTGGAGGTCTGGGGCAACACCTATAAAAAGCAGCTTACAACCGTTATACATACTACAAAAAAGGGCAATTAGGATTGTTCATAATGTGGGGTACAAGGAGTACACTGTTTTGGAGGTCATAAGCATTGAAATTTGCCGAAGTAGTTAAATTTAAAGATTTACAGAACAGTCTGAATGAAGAATTACAGAGAAGGACTAATATCAAGTATGTTAAAAAAAAAGTTCAAAAGGAACACTTCAAGAGCATATGCACATGAGCAAGTTTACAGATAGATCATAGTTCATAGATAAAAAGCTTTTTGACTGTTTATATAATTGATTTAATTATTATGTATTTTTGTTTATTATTTATTTTTCAGCACTGGGTGGGTATTGGACTGTAAATACCTTGAATTTACATTGTGATGTAATTGATTTGTCATTTATTTTAATATATGAATAGTGAGAAGGGGGTAGGAGTTTACAAGTGTTTACTTCTTCCTACAACTTTTCAAGTAGTTTCTTAGTTGACATACTTTTTCTTGTGCATTATTATTATTATTATATTTTTCCTTTGTTTGAAATAAATTTCAGTTCATTCATTCATTATTTTAATGTTTTAGATAGAACAGGGCCCTGACATGTCCCTATATTTGTTTCTACATGTGTGTCTATAGATGACGAACCTCTACTGCAAACCAAATTTAGCTCAGTACAAATAAAGTAACCTGAACCTGAAATAAAATGTTATTTCTGCACTTGAGTTACATAATTGTAATTTAAGTAATTTGCAGTAAGCAAGAGTATAAACATATGTACATACATGACAGTGTAGTAAAAAATGCAAACAAACAACATGGTCGTTTTGACTGCCGTAATTTTGGTTTATGTATTTTATTTTGCATTGTGTATATTTTACATGGCATTAGATACAGCAAGATAAAATTTTAAAATTGAGTCGAAAGTCTTTTGTTTTACACTCCCGAACACAAGGAGGCGACAGTCCGTTTTAAGTTGAATGCTGCCGCTAACACAAAGAAGATAATTTGAAAGTTGCGGCGGGCTCACTAGCTAACGAGCTTAGCTTCATGGTAACGTAATTAAATATTTCTCGTGAAAATTATGGCACAGTGTTGCTTAACTCCTGCCAAAGTGTTCGCGACGCTAAAATCTAAAATACAGAAGGAGGCGGCGTATGAGAAGAAGAAGAATGTCGCATACGAGGAAACGCTGAAACTGAAAAAGTTGGAGAACTTCTGGAAGACCGACGATAACAAATTTGGTTTTCATGTCGGCGAAGCGGAACCTTTGATAGTGTCACCAATAGCCAGTCCAGAGAAACGCTCAGATCGTCCAATGATCATCTCAGAACAAGTTGTGGAGGAACCGATCGCGAGAACTAATCAGGATCCAGAACCTGTCTGTCAGCCTCAAGTGGAACCGAGCATCGGGGATCCTGCTGACGTCTTCTCTCCCATGAAGAACAGACTCAGGAAGAGAAAATGGGGGCTGCCACAATTTAAGGAAAAGTTCGCGGAGGAGATCAACAATGATCCCTTTCGTCATCCCCACGAAAGGAGGACCTCAACCCCTATCGGAGACACCGAAAACTTCAACCCCGTGCCCGGTGAGAGGGAGGCTGTGGCAGGACACGAAAGTCGCGATCTCCCACCCGTGTTCAGCCCAAAGAAACGTGAGATCACGGGAACCAAAAAGAAAAAAAAAAATCCTTTTGTCGTGGGCAAATTCTGTGAAATTTATTGACTTTTGCTGCTTCCAACAGGGTGTGTTGTTGCTCTTAAGAGGACTCCTCCTCAGTCTCCAGCCAAGGTGTTTGCTTCTATGAAGAAAAAGGAGAACCAAAAGGATCAGCAGCAGATCTGCAAAATCAACAGCACAGAAGAACCACATGATAGAGGTGGGTCAGCTGTTTTGCACACTGAGCAAAACACTCAACGCAACACTCTCACGACCTGTTTGGACACCGTATTTTATATTTTAGCCCATCATCTCCTTCAGTTTCATTTGGATCAAATTTACAAACAGTGTTCTTTAGGTGGATTGCACAAAGTTATGATAAAGTTTGGTCAGATTCTATAATCACTGAAGCAATTGCATAAAAAAAAAATCAATACTCTTCCTACAGTTATTCCTTGATTTTCACCAAACACATTGTTTCTTGGGTAATCCTGCTTCAAAGTTTTGCCTGAGGTCATATGGTCATCTTCAATGGTCATTTCATGAATTTCATTAATTTTTTTTTCTCCTCTGACAATGTCATTTTCAAAGTGAATGTGCCAAATTAGCAGCAATGGGAAGTTTGAGCAACAGTGTATTTGATGTTTACTACGTACTAGTGTTGTTCATGTTTGTCTTGGTTCATTTCATTGCAAATTCGCATCTTATATGCACAGCCTGTTTTTATACAATCCTTGACAAAAGGTAATGGAATCAGTACTCTGAGATGTTCATCCAGCTTTCTTATTTTGTAGCAAATATTTGCTATAATTGGACCCAGCTTGATGGAGAATCTTGTTTTTCCATTAGTGATGGTCATGTTTTAAAACACTAAGATTCTGAGCAATCAAGTACTGATTGTGTGTGTTGATTGCAGTAAATAGTTTTTTCCTCAACACTGAGTGAATCTGTATTTCCCCCCTTAATCTGTAAAGCAGTTTGCCATTAAACAAAATCAGTATATTTAATTTATTTGAGATATGTTTCACAAAACCAGAATGTTCGGCTATTGAGCAAAAACGTTTTTTTTTTTTGTCACGTGTTTAGTTTATTTGTAATGAAGTAGGAAATCTGAACATCTGTTACATATTGGTTGCATAATTTTTGCCGGAGGTTGTAGTCATAAACTCAAAGTCCTGTTCTGGATTTACAAAATTTTGTTAACAATTTTCCTGCAGATTGAGTTAGTTGATGTGATAATGTGACGCTGTAGGCGCAGTCTTGCAGTTACATGTGGTTGTTCATTAATTCTCCCTCCCTTATATGAAGTCCACATCCACAAAATAGTGCAATATTGACATGGCGTGCTTGTGTAATCTGCTGCTGAATGTTTTCCCAAGCATGATAGCTGTATTTTCTAGGATTGGACCTTAATGTTAAAATACTTGGATAGTTCTGTGCAAAGATGGTTGTGTTTTGTATTGTTTCTTTATTATGGAAGCTCTTTTACACACATACACACACACACACAGTGAGGAAAATAAGTATTTGAACACCCTGCGATTTTGCAAGTTCTCCCACTTAGAAATCATGGAGGGGTCTGAAATTTTCATCTTAGGTGTGCATGTCCACTGTGAGAGACATAATCCAAATAAATAAATAAATAAATCCAGAAATCTATGATTTATTTTAATAATTTATTTGCATATTACTGCTGCAAATAAGTATTTCAACACCTGCCAATCAGCAAAAATTCTGGCCCTCAAAGACCTGTTAGTCCGCCTCTTAAAGTCCACCTCCACTCCACTTATTATTCCAAATTAGAAGCACCTATTTGAGGTCGTTAGCTGCATAAAGACACCTGTCCACCTCACACAATCAGTAAGACTCCAACTACTAACACGGCTAAGACCAAAGAGCTGTCCAAAGACACCAGAGACAAAATTGTAGACCTCCACAAGGCTGGAAAGGGCTACGGGGCAATTGCCAAGCAGCTTGGTGAAAAAAGAGCAACTGTTGGAGCAATTACTAGAAAATGGAAGAAGCTAAACATGACTGTCAATCTCCCTTGGACTGGGGCTCCATGCAAGATCCCACCTCGTGGCGTATCAGTGATCCTAAGAAAGGTGAGGAATCAGCCCAGAACTGCACGGGAGGAGCTGGTCAATGACCTGAAGAGAGCTGGCACCACTGTTTCCAAGGTTACTGTAGGTAATACACTAAGACGTCATGGGTTAAAATCATGCATGGCACGGAAGGTTCCCCTGCTTAAATCAGCACACGTCCAGGCCCGTCTTAAGTTTGCCTATGACCATTTGGATGATCCAGAGGAGTCATGGGAGAAAGTTATGTGGTCAGATGAGACCAAAATACTCGCCGTGTTTGGAGGAAGAAGAATGCTGAATACCATCCCAAAAACACTGTCCCTACTGTGAAGCATGGGGGTGGAAGCATCATGCTTTGGGGGTGTTTTTCTGCACATGGGACAGGACGACTGCATTGTATTAAGGAGAGGATGACTGAGGCCATGTATTGCAAGATTTTGGGGAACAACCTCCTTCCCTCAGTTAGAGCATTGAAGATGGGTCATGGATGGGTCTTCCAACATGACAATGACCCGAAGTACACAGTCAGAATAACCAAGGAGGGGCTCCATAAGAAGCATATCAAGGTTCTGGAGTGGCCTAGCCAGTCTCCAGACCTAAACCCAATAGAAAATCTTTGGAGGGAGCTAAAACTCTGTGTTTCTCAGCGACAGCCCAGTAACCTGGCTGATCTAGAGAAGATCTGTGTGGAGGAATGGGCCAAAATCCGTGCTGCAGTGAAAAACCTGGTGAAAAAAAGGGTACTGTACCAAATATTAAGATTGATTTTCACAGGTGTTGAAATACTTATTTGCAGCAGTAACATATAAATAAATTATTTAAAAATCATACATTGTGATTTCCGGATTTTTTATTTTTTTTTTTTAGATTATGTCTCTCACAGTGGACATGCACTTAAGATGAAAATTTCAGACCCCTCCATGATTTCTAAGTGGGAGAACTTGCAAAATCGCAGGGTGTTCAAATACTTATTTTCCTCACTGTACATACAGTGGCTTGCAAAAGTATTCATACCCCTAGGTATTTCACGCATTTTAATTTATTTATGTAATTTCAGATATAAAAAGTAAATCAGGCTTCTCAATTAAAAAAATTCTAAAATGATTGTCTTTAAACTCAAAGTCGAACCAAATCTCTACAACTTGATATAAATTAATTAAAAATATAGAAGCCAAGATGATGGGTTGCATAAGTCATCAGCCCCTTTGGTATAATACCTGTAAATAACCAGTTTTATAGCCAGTTTTCTTCAGACAAGTCAGGTGATGGATATATGAACAGCCACAGAAGCTTATAACTTCTTCTGGGTTGTCTGGGTGTCTTGGTGGCTTTCCTCACTCTTCTCCTTCTTGCACAGTCACTCAGTTTTTGAGAACTGTCTGCTCCATACAGATTTACCATAGAGTGCCATACTGTTTGCATTTCTTCATAACTGAGGTATGTAAAGTCCAAGACATATTCAGTGACTTGGAAATGCTCATGTATCCACCCCCTGACTTGTATGAAGAAAACTGGCAATAAAACTGATTATTTACAGGTATTATACCAAAGGGGCCCATTACTTATGCAACTCATCACCTTGGCTTTTAGATTTTTAATTCATTTATTATATTAGGTTGTTGAGATTTGCTTTGAGTTTGAGTTAAGGAAGATAATTTTAGAATTTTTTTATATTGAGAAGCCTGATTTAGTTTTTGTTTGAAATGGCATAAATAAATTAAAATGCGTGAAATACCAAGGGGCCCAATACTTTTGCAAGCCTGTGTGTGTGTGTGTGTATATATATATATATATATATATATATATATATATATATATATATATATATATATATATGTATGTATATATATATGTATGTATATATATGTATGTATGTATACTCACACACACTAAATGTGCATGCTGTTGTCCTACTTTATAATTTCTCAGTAAATTGTGGAAAAATAGTGATCATCTCATCTTGGCTGCCTGGCACTCAGCTTTAAAGGTGACATTGTACTTCAGTTCACTTTGGACAAAAGAAGACAAAATGCAGAAGGCCTCAGCTGTTGGGAATTCCTTCACATTAAGTGGGTCGTTCCGTGTTTTTTTTTTTTTTTTTTTTTCTTTTTTTTTTTTTTTTTTTTACAAGTACCCACATATGTCTGATGAACACATGCAAAATATTTATGCTTAATTCCAAGTAGTTTTTTAGATATATTTTTTTAAATCAGGGTACCCACAATCCTATTTTACACTTGCAAATGTATTTTGAGCATTTTTAAAGGCATTATCTCAGCCAGAAATGCAGATATAATGCTCAAATTTGGAATACATCCTATTTGGGCACCCCAGATACAGTAGTAAATTTCAAAAATGGGATACAGAGCTAATTTTTCATTCTGTAGCATCACATAAATGGCAGTTTGTCCATTCTCGCAAAAAATTACAAAATTTCAAAGAGCTGTACTAAAGAAGGGATTCAATGGATAATCTTCATATTGTAGAATACACATATCTGGGGTACTAGTTATATGTGTGTAAAACATTGTGGTCATAACTTGAAGGGTTTGACTCTTGAAAATCGAACATGATCGTAGAACGTAAAAAATAGGCCTCCAGTCTCTTTATAATTGGACTGTGTGGGTAAGTGCTCAGCCACGTTTTTTGTGGCGAGCATATTGATATACCAACTTTTTGTCAATTTTTTTTAAAAAATCTAGCTCAAATGCCTTCTTAGTGAAAAAAAAATGCAAAGTAGGGTTCCGTAACATGGCGCAAACCAATTTTGAACCTGTATTTCCATATTCAGAAAGTAATATATCAGCGCTGAATGGAAGCATAAAGCTCTCATTTGGTATTTATAATATTTGGCACTCCAAAATAATGGATCAACATTGAAAGACAGATTACTGAGCTTATTTTTTCTTTCATGGCTTCATAAAATTAGCAGTTCATTTATCAACCCAATTTTGTTACAAAGTTTTGAAGAGCTGTACTCTGAGAGTAAATTGAGAGATAATTTTGATATTTCAGAATTTACGGAGTAAACTGTCTGTTGTCCAGTCGCCACGAACAAGCTGCTTTTGTCTACAGTTTAAACAGTAACAGTATATATGATATGTACAGCATGCACTTATTTTATTTGGAAATAGTCGCACTGATGCTGGGAGTCTCAGCTCTGGCGAAGCAACGTGTATGTATGACTGAAGAGAGCAGTTTTTCCACACAATATTTCTGGACGTTATAAATTGTTCAGACCTGCAGATCATCTGCAAATAGTCAAAGCCCAAAATATGACATTCAGGACATTTGTTCAACAATTTTTGAAACTGTGGGCCAACAAGCAGTACACGTGCATGCAAGCTACTAAATTGTACACACTGAAATTAGAAAGAGGGTGTGGAAACAAGCCTTGCCTGATTATCCAGTGCAGGTAAAGACCAAAAAGCCACATCAAGCAAGTGTGACTCTAGAGTGGTACTAAGATACCATCTTATAGGAAAGTGACAGTGCAGGGCAACAAGAAGCAGCTACATGCTCCTTCACCTGACACGGTGATTCAAATTGGCCTCATCAGGATGAGAGACTGATATGTGATTGTTCTTAATGGTTTGTGTTTTCTTTTCAACAGACCACCATAGTCCATCCCGAGCCATAATAGTTTCCATGATGTCCACAGATCAGAAGATGGAGGGTGTTCCTTTTAGGGATGCAGGAATTGTGTTGAGCAGCAACAGGTCCAGAATGGAGGCAGCTGACGGCATATCTGAAAGCGAGCTGTCTAATGATGTGCCACTCTCTCCTCAACCAACACAACCAGTTTTGCTGGAAGATCCACTCGTGCTAATGTCACCACGGGTTAATATCCCCAAAAAAAGGAAGCAGGGTTCAGTATGTGGCCTCCAGACAGAATCTTCCCCAAGGTTAGTAGGCCCTCAGTTAAAACCGTAAAGCTGTGGTGTTGGGTGTCACCCAAATACAATGATCCTCTAAAGATTTTTCCTTTTATATATATATTTAATAGACTGTTGTTACATTCTCAATGCACATGCTTAGTCGTGTGTAAATCTCGAGTGACTAAGCGTGAGCTTCCACCTCCGCTATCGGCATGGGGAGCGTTAAGCGCCTGTTCGTCCAAAACATGTATGAGGAGTGGCTCTCGAACCTTATTCCACAGGGTGCTGTTCTGCTGCGATCACCCACGATCCAAAAAAGTCCTAAAACGGGTTGAAAAGTGCCTAATCCGGTTTGCCTCCAATCAGGCTGGTTTATACAGTGCAGACCTAGCAACCCGCACGAAAACGAAAATAAAGAACTGCACCCTTGGCCAGAAGTTCCACTGCATACAGTTGCCTTTTACTGTTTCTAAACACGTAAAAATATTGACTTGGTGCTTTCTTTTCATGATGACTGGAGCACTACACTTTAATGTTTTTGAGGAATGAATGGAACGTTGCGTTTTTATAGCCGTCTGCAATCTGCCTGATGATGCTTTGCAATGGAAAACGCCACTGATCTTCCAGCTTTCCTCCCAAACACGGCTATCATTTGTGTGAAGTACGCTTGAATCAAGACACTAAATGTAGTTTCACACAAGCAGTTTTTGCTGTTGTAATAGTATACTGAATGATTTTTATGACTAAGATGTGACAAAAACGCATACAGGATTGCAGCTGACACCGCCAATGTGATTTACTAAATATTGTGTTATTGCTCTTATTGTCACATCTGGGACATGTTTAAGGGACCTTGTCCACCTTTCTTTGGGCAAGTTACAGGCATTTGTTTTCCATTGATTCAGTCATGTCTGTGCAGTTACACGGAGCCTGCATGTTCTCATTAAAAGGCTCTGCTCCCCACTGCGTACTACATGAGGACTTGCAGAGTACTCAGTGTGCATGCGCCAAACTGTGTAACAACGTTCTATTAAAATATGAAGGGCATAACTTTACAATTTCTGTTACTGAAATTTTTATTTGTTGTGTTTGGAATTGTTCTTTATTTTCTGACATTTTTAAAAGTATTAGAATACTCAATAAATTAATTGATGATAAAACATTTCCTGTCACATCTTTTAGACTGAGGAATTTCTATAAATGTGGCTGTGTTTAGAAAGAGGTTGTGTGTTTTTGTTTTTTTGTTTTTTTTGTTTTGTTTTTTTTGTTTTTCTTATCTGTGTTTGTTTTTCTCCCAAACAGGATAGTATCATTTTTCTCAAAAAGTGGTTTCTGGACCACAATCGTAATGGCCTGTTTGTTTGCGGAATCCACAGGTAATTGATTTTTGGAAACATGAAAACCTGAAATATTTTCAGATTGAACACACATAATTATATGTCAAAGATTGTGATTAGACTAATTTACAGACCTGACATGACTGTTGCTCTGTTATAGGTGTTATGTTTACTTTGGGTCTTCACTGAAATCCATGTGAACATTCCCTTTATTTGCCTCTCTTTATCCCTTTCAGGGAAAATAATATACCGTGGAACAGCAACACAGTTGTCGAGAGGTATTCAAGTTCTGAAGTGAGGACGGTCAGTGGCAGGATTTACATCTTGCTTGGCAGGATGAACAGGAATGTTGACTCTGGTAAGTGAATTGTAGCAAAACTGTTCCCTAAATAGTGGTGCAGTAGATCACAAAACAACCTCAACGTTTGGACCAGATTACAGTTTTAGCCACAGATTTATTTATTTCCCCAAATCATCAAAAAAGAGAAAGAAATCTACCTTTGTGCCACATTTATTGAACTTTTGCCTATCGTCCTGAATGAAAACAGTGCGTCCAATGTTTAAATTATATTTTACAATAAAACGGAACTGAAGTGCCAGGCATATCTCTCCACACCTCATCTGTTTGCCCCATGCAACTGCAGCCTTGTAGTGCAGAGTCCTCTCAAGCAGGGACACCACTCAGGAAAAGGTTATTTTATTTATTTTTTCCCCCTGGAGGACAAGGGCTTTCGGGTACCTTGGGCCCACCCACATCCTGACTCAGGATGGCATGGCCTGTGTACTGTTTGGCATGATGCTGGGAACACACTCCATCCTAAATTCCAGATATGTTGGAGTGGTTCTTTACATGCTCAGGTCCCGATGTTTGTCAAGCTAATAGCAAGGCAGCAGAAGCTGTCTGCTTTTAACAGGCTCCATTCACATATACACAGAACTGCTTTGGTTTCACTGCAACTGTGCATTAAGATTTATGCAATTAAGACTTTGAAAACAAGTCAGTAAAAAAGCAGAGTGCAGAGTTTTACAAACATTTTAAAATTTTTCTTTTCTTCCCAAGTCTGCTCTGAGTGTCTCTCTGAGTGTCGTCGCTGTGGTTAAACTAAAAACACAGCTGCAGACCCATGAGGCATTAACATCAAAAACCAACACTTTTTTGTTTTCCAAAATATGCCTAAAATCCCTTTCTGAGGATGGCATGATGTAAATGTGCTGATATAACCTTCTTACCTCTCAATGAGGTCATGCTGTCCACATAAATACACAAATTCTAGATTGTTCCTGCTCAGACTGCAAACCAGGGGGGAATCCAGATAGAAAGAGGGTGTTTGGGGGGGACTACTACTACTTATAATAATAATAATAATAACAATTTTAACAGCTAAAATGTTTAAATGAGTATTACTCTGCCCCTAAGTTTTGTTATACTTCTGGACTAAGTTTAATTGAATATTCATAAAACATAAGTTTAGCTAATGAACCTTTCTCCATTATTAAAGTACAGTGTGAAGCAATATCTTCTTTTTTATTTTGAAAAACTTCAAAATAGTTCATGATATGAAACTAATGATATGGCATTGACTAATTCTTCTTCATGTCATTTGTTTCCTTTTTTGTTTTAACACATGCAGACTTACCGAAGTGGCTTTTGAAGAAGTTTACTCATGGCTTTCCTTCAAACTGGAAGATACTTTATAACAAGTTTCTGTCAGAATCTAGAAAGTAAAGAACTGCAGCACATTCAAGCTTCATCTATTTAATGACAATAAGTTGTATTCATGAAATACAGCAGCTACACAAATGTTTTTGTTATAATATGTTAAAAAAATTGTGAATTTCTTTCCAGACACTAATTTTGTTTTAATGTGTGGCTCCGGCAGGGTAAGTGAGATGAAGAGCAATGAGAAAAGGATCGCAACTCATAAACCGGAAGCTAAGCTGCATCTAAAAAGGCTCAATCAAAAACTCCTGAAGTCAAGTAAGTATGAGGGAAGCAGCATTATTAAACAGTGCAGTTCCATATATAGCATCTAGAATTGTGATTTTATTTTATAAAAGAATAAATTTTTTGTCCTTTATTGTCTGCTCACATCCAGCCTCTCCCTGTGATTCATCCTCCTCCTCTGGTTTGAATGTGTCTCGAAGCGGGCGGATAATTAAACCACCTTTAGAGTATTGGAAAGGAGGTCGTGTCATTCTTGATGCTCAAATGAATGTCACCATCCATGAATGTTACAATACCTCCAGCTTGAACCCTGTGAGCACCCTGCCTTCATACAGGCCACAGAATGTTCCATATTTTCTGGACTATAAGTTGTATGTTATTTAGGGGTTTGTTTGTCTTTTGTTTCCTCCCCAGTTTGGAGGTCCTGTGACTTGCATTCTGGTGCAACTTGTATGCAAAAAAAAAAGTTACATCACACAAACATGACAGTTTGGTACGTTTTCAGTAGAGTGAAAAGAAGAAACAGCTTCCACAAGAAACACAACTTTAAAGATACTTAGCCTATGCATGTTCTTTAGGCTCGTGTGTGACTGAATAGTTTTTCCAGATTGTTACAAAATGTTTTTTTTTTTTTTTTTTTTAATTCTTGTGAAATATATGTTTCAAATATTAATACACCTTTTACTACAGTGCGGTGTGCATTTCTGCCCCACCGCGATGCATTTTTTCCACAGATGCAACTTCTGAGTACAGAAAATATGGTAATCTGTTTTGCCCCCCCCCCCCCCCAAAAAAAAAGCTCTTTTACAAGCACTTACTTGTGAATGTTGTAACTTACAGTATTATTATTATTTATCTCACAGGATGTCATGACAACAGTTTCCCCAAAAACATCACAGAAATCTGCACAGTGCAGCAAAGGTAGGCCTGAAAATACTGGTCATTTTCACAAGTGACTAGACTTGCATTTATTTCAAAATAACTGGGTAAGACATTGGTTTGCTGGTTTGTGGCAGCTCACGTTTTCCAAACAGAGAATTGAGTTTAGCAGCCTGAAAGCAGCACCTGAGTTTTTTCACAACAGAAGGATGTAACTTCTGAGATGAAACCTGCAACATAATTCACATCTGTGCTGTCCAGAGTACAGCCCAAAATGCTCCAAAACCAAATGTCATTCAGGTGCCTTTAAGAATGTTTGCACACCCTGTTCCTGTTTGTAGTTAACTAGTTGTTGATGTTAGTACCTCATTTGCACAGGTTACCTATTTAACCATGTTTTTTTTTTATAACATTTACATATTAAGCAAAGAGTGCACCTTGAGGAACAAATCAAAGGATTATGTTGTGTGAACTTTTTGAAACCTTTTTGCCACCACCAACCCCCTGAAAGGGAATCTGGCTTAATAACTTTTATTAATCAGTGCTCATGAAACAGTAGTTGTCAGTCCTCAGTGGCACGCAGTGCTGCACGTTTTCCATCTTGCCCTGTCCTACTGACATCTAGTAGATGCGTTTGGTGTCTCACAGGTTTTGATTGGCTTGAGAGGGCTAGGTATGATAAGTGTGGGGAGTACAGCACAGAACAACCAGAAAATATTTTGTTATGCAACTTGAGATGCTGTTGCATTAATACTGTAAAATAAGTTTGTTACACGATGACAAAACTCTTTGTGCTGACAGGCCACAACCAATGCAGATCAGTGAGAGGGGAGCCGGAGGTACTGCTGCGAAAGGTTAAACCCCATCATCACAAACATAACCAAACCAATGCCAACAGTGATGCGAAGCCCTCCAACCGAACCAAGCAGCTAGAGGAGACACTGACCAATCACAAAAGCAGCCCTGAAGAATGGTGCGGTAGAATAACCAGGTCCAACCACAGGTATCCACAGAGAGCGAGAACATTTAATACGGAGAGCATCCCTCAGCTGCAAAGTCAGCCTGAACCA
Organism: Thalassophryne amazonica; assembly: GCF_902500255.1. Classification (NCBI taxonomy): domain Eukaryota; kingdom Metazoa; phylum Chordata; class Actinopteri; order Batrachoidiformes; family Batrachoididae; genus Thalassophryne; species Thalassophryne amazonica. Next base: position 68,005,022 of record NC_047121.1, read on the forward strand.
CGCCGAACTGGTCAATCAACAAAGCAGAAGCACAACAGCAAAATGTCATCAATGGGCATTTTGGGAAGCAAACATTCAGTCCAAACACCAAAAGATGCTCCTGCTGCTCGAGATAAAACATCACAGCATTTCTCATCAGTGGAGTTTCCAGTTAAGAGAAGCAAAAGGGGGAAAGGCGGACACAGAAAGACGGCTGGTAATTTTATTAATGAGTCAGTGTCAAGCCATGAAGTCTCATCATTGAATTCTTCAGAGGGCATGCAGAGGACACTAAGGAATAGAACCAGAGTACCAAAAAATCACCAGGCTGCACAAAACAAAAAGCAACAGAGTGAAGACACCGCACTGTCACTGCCTCCAAAGCCTTTACCAAATAAGATGCAGTCTATGAAGAGCCGCAGTAAGATAAACAAAGATAACTCTGACGAAAAGGACAAAGACACGTGGACTGAGGCAGAGCTTATGAAGCTCCAAGAGTAAGTTTGATAGTGTCAATGATGACACATGATTCTGAATAATGTCTGTGTGTTTGCGCTGATGTTTAAAAAGTAGTATTTTCACAATTCTACTTTGATCCTGTTCGATGCTTGTCTTTGAAATGTGCCACACAACTTTGTCTTGGTGTTGGCTAAAGTTTAACTCTCATCCATCATGAATCCACTTTTCCCCAAGTGGCTGAAGCTCAAGCTTTGGTGCACATGTTCAGCTCAGGCTGTGTTCCTGCATATCAGGGGGTTTCTCCAAGTTAAACTGTATTTCTGTATCCTAGTTTTGCTCAGTGCTGTAGATGAGTGTGATTGTTCTCTGATTTCCAGGGCTGTGAACACCTTCTCAAAGCACAGGCCGGGTTACTGGGAAAAAGTGGCAAATATGGTTGGAACCCGATCTCCTGAAGAGTGCCACAAACAGCAGACATCTCACGGAAACTTCAAGAGTCCATTGAAGAGGGCCAAGAAACCAAAAAAGGTGGAAGCATCAAAAGATGCAGGTATAGTAAAGGTCGATGTTCGGGTGTATGGCTGGTTCATCCTTATGACTTAGTCTTTACAGAGCTACGACACAAAGCCAAATTGCTCTAGTTACTGAGCAAGGCACCTTTCCTGGCACAGAGAGCAGTGACCAAAGGCAACAAGTGGATGTCTTTGGGAGCAGGTCTCTTTAGAGGATCCTCGGGTACCACTTGTGAGGGAGCATCAGCCACAACATTTTGGCTATATCTTTCCCCGTGAGCAAGCCTCAGTGTTAAGCACTTCAGAAACTGGAAAAGGCCAAAGAGATGCACACCTGACTGTGGCAGAGAGACTGCTACAAGGTGGTTCCATGGTATGGTGGATGTGATGCCACCTCATGCTCCTAGACCAGACCTGATCCTTTTGAATAATTGGGTTGAATTCCTGTTGATATCAGTAAAAGTTTGGTCTTTAAAGAGGAAATTTTAAAATGCAGAGGAAATAAAATAATTAAATGGATAAGTTTGACACGATTTGAGTCTGTGCAGGTCCAGATCCTCCTGTGATATCTGCCCGAGTGGGAACCCTGAAGAGGAAGCAGGAGCTGCGGAAGTTCCTAGAAGCCATGCCCACAGAAAACGTGGATGATGCCTTCAGCACAGTGTACATGCAGGATAAACGGTTTGAGGTACTGTACTCTCTCTCCTTTTTGGTCTTGCCACATGTTAAACTTTGGAGTTCATCCAGGTTTATTATTCCAGATGAGTGGCAGCTGTTTCCTGTTTTGCTCTGTAGCTCCCCTCCATGTCAAGTGACGACCATGACTTTATATCTTCGGACCTGGAGCCTGTGACGCCAAAGTCAGCAGGCTTCTTCGAAGTGAAGACTCCTCAGTGTCTACATATCACTCCTGGCATGCTGAGGTCTCCAAACAGGTAATTGTAGATGTGAATTATCATCGTATCAACGTGAGAGAAACTTTTTTGTTGTTTTTGTTTTTGGCTAATGTGGTAATCCAGAGTTGATTGAATAACTCCCTTTTTTTGTTTTTGTTTTTAATTTAAAGAAAGAATGATGACAAGTACGTCTACCAGCTTCAAAAGAGGGTGAAAAAAAATCAGTTCAACGTCCACAAAAATGCTCCTTCGAGGGTAATGCTTCACGTAGACGCATTTCTCAGAAGGGAACATTTTAGGTCATACAAATGACGAATATGTCTTGACTAATAATTTATGTCGGTCTCTTCCAGAGCTTTACGCCAACCCCGTCCATTAAACAAAAAATGAGGCAGTGTGCTAACACAGGTAGGTTTCTGAATGCGGTGCCGCTGATTAGCTCAATGTTGCAAATTTAAACCAGTGTGTGTGTGTGTGCGCATAAAAAAATTTATGTTTCTCTTTCAATTAGAAAATGACAGCTTCGTCATCTGGGAGATGTTTCCTGACAAGGACCGGTCTGAAAGTGGAGAGGAACAGGATTGTTACTTTTCAGACAGTGATTGAAACACTGAGCCTCATAAATGATGACCTATGTAATATGTTAAAAATAAAATAATTTCTTGCCCTGTGTTTTATGTGGAAGAGATGGCTTTTTAAAATTCTGTATATATGAATTTGGGAGGTGACCTTGAGTCACTGTGGCATAAGGACTCTGATTATGTGATAACTTTATGTTCAAAAATTGTACCTTTTTTGTGCCTTGTAAAATTTACACCAACCTGTTTTAACATTTTTTTTCCACATTCCTGTAAATATTTTTCCCCACAGGTCTAATTCCAAGAGTCAGTTGTAATTGTGTTTTGAATAAACAAGTTTTCATTCATATTTGGGGGGGGGGGGGGGGTGTATCATGTAATTTGTTAGTAGTGAGCAGGAGTGATATGAAGATATGTTTTATGTCGATCTTTTTAATCACTCAAAATTGCTTCTGACATGCTGCTACAAGCTAGTTATATATTGGAAATGCAAAGAATAAAATATTCTCTAATAAACTTTTTAAAAAATGGGTTGTACTGCAGAAATTGGAGCGTTGGGGAGAAATCCAGGTGTGTTAATCTGATTTCTCATAATGGGATCAGGGTCATTGTAGGATAAAGCATATTAGCTTTTGCTGTCCACAGGGCCAGTTAATAATCAGATAAAATCCAGTAATCACATAAAAATCCACTTTTTAGTGTGCATGTAAACAGGGCCAATCTGTTAAAGTAAAATACCTTTGGATTAAGAAAAACCTGATTGCTTTGTAATTGTAGACTGGAGAACAAACAGGATGTCTGGTCATGGCACCATTCACCCAATTAAGTTTTAAAAAATAAAGTAACCACATTAGAAAATTTTATATTGTCTGCATTTGTTAGTATTTGTTTAGAAACCTAATGGTTTTTGCAGTAACATTGCGTTTAAAAAAATGCTGAGAATTTTGGCACAGAACATGAACTTAAAAAAACTCAGACTATTACTCGTGTGCTAAAAAATGGTTTGTGTATGTTTTTTGTGAGACTACTGAAAGTTCCTTTACTTGTCTCATAATGACAATGAAATATAAACATTGCTGCTGACAAATGTATTTAATGACAGGATTTGAAAACCTTTTTAAGAAACGTCGAATGATTTCAAACCGTCTGAAAACGTGTGTGACGAAATCGTTTTGGAAAGGAAAAAAAAACGAAACATGATCCGATCACGTGACCGGTGTGTCACGTGACGCCTGCCTGCGTGGAACAGCAGAGGTCAACATGACTCGGTGAGTAGATTTATTTTTTAAACATTCTGTAATTTTAGCCTGATTTTTGTTTGTTTTTTCTTTTTGTCGTCTTTGCTGACCTCCAAACTGAATTAGTCACATTAAACCGTATGAGCGGACGGGGTTATAAATAATAAAAAAGGTTTCTTGTGCTTTCTGATCTGATTATTGAACCAGGTTTTTTTTCTTTTTTTTTCTTTTTTTTAAGTCAAAGTTTAATCTACAGTTTTTTGTTTTTCTTTTCTCGACAGACTCAACTTATTCCTCGTCCTTGTCTTCAGCTCGGAGGTTTGGTCCGGATACTTGGAACAGGACCAAGATATATTGTGAGTTATAATAATAATAATTATTGACACAGAATTGAGGAAAAAATGGCCTTCTTCAGGATATCAAACAGGTTTTGCACAGGTGTCGCAGGTCTCCTTTAATAAGGAAGCTAGTACATGCCTGCACTCAGATAATTAGAGGAGATTAGAAGTGCATTTTTAGAACAACAACAACAATGGAAAGACAAAATACAATACAGTATAGTCTATGTACAATATAATACTATATAATACAGTTGATTTAAATATATGTAATGCAGTCAATCAAGTGGTAAACCCCAATGAAACAGGGCGATCACCTCCTTGAACAGATCACAAGATACATATATCATAAATATGGAGAGAAATCTATGTCGGCATTGAGGCCTGGATATTCAGTTGCTTTATGTGTACAATCCAATAAGTTTCACATTGTAGGAGGAGAGAAAGTCTGTCGCCACCACGTGATTGTTTTTCAATTGTCTCAATGACCATCACTTTTAGTTTATTGACATTTGTGTGTCCAGCCATGTGATAGTGGACTGCAATAGGGTAGAGTGGATCTTGCTTGTGTATGGCACGTTTATGCTCTGAAAGTCTGTCTTTAAGTCTCCTTTTAGTTCTTCCAATATAGAAACATCCACATTCACACTACAATTTATATACCACAAAAGATGTATTGCAGTTGGCATACTTTTTTAATTGAAATATCTTTCCTGTGCGGTCTTTAAAAGATGATGATTTGTCAATATTGGGGCAATGATTGCAACTGCCACAAGGGAATGTTCCTTTGGGGAGCTGAAGCCATGTGGATAAAGTAGCAGGTGGCAAGTGGCTCCTCACCAGATGGTCCTTAAGGGTGGGAGCACGTCTATAACAAAAAGCTGGAGGATCAGGGAACACGTCCTTTAGATGAGCATCACTATCAATAATGCTCCAATTTCTTTTAATGATGTCTGTGATCTCTCTGCATCTAGAAGTGTATTGTGTGGAAAAGTAGACCTGGCCTGTATGTGGCGCCTGAGCCTTTTTTTGAAAGAGTTTTCCTGTCCATTTGTTTAACTCTGCTGTATGTTTGTCTCAGTGCATGTTTGTTATAGCCTCTTTGTTGGAATCTATCCATCATGGTAGAGGCCTGCACCTCAAAATCTGCATCAGAGTCACAAAGTCTCCTCAGTCTTTGAAATTGTCCAAGTGGAATATTGTTTTTGAGATATGATGTGTGAAAGCCGTCAGCTCTTAATATTGTGTTACGATCCGTAATTTTTCTGTAAATAGAGGTTTGAATATTCCCTTGGTCATCTTTCACAATATTCAAGTCCAAAAAGTTAATCTTTGATTTACTATATTCCAGACTTAATTTGATATTGGCATTTACAGAGTTTAAATATTTGTGAAAGTCCAATAATTCCACTTCAGTGTGGGTAAAAATAAAAAAAAGATCATCTATGTATCTCCCGTACCATTTGATGTACTGAAGAAAGGGATTAGATTCACTATGGATGCATGTTCTCTCCCACAGGCCCATGAATAGACCAGCATAGCTAGGGGCATAAGCGGCTCCCATGGCTGTTCCCTGTATCTGACGGTAAAGCTTGTCCTGGAACAAAAATATATTATTGTGAAGTGTCCACTCTGTAAGTGAGAGAATGAAGCTATTTGGTGGCATAGAGTCCTCAGCTCATTCTTGAAGATAAAAGTGCAATGCTTCAAGCCCTTCCTCATGAGAGTTATTTGTATACAACGCCTCAACATCCATTGTGACAAGAAGTGCTTCCCCTATATTTCCTAGTTGATTGAGCTTTATCAGCACATCAGTTGTATCTTTTAAATATGCTGGAAGCCTCTGTACAAAAGGTTTTATAAAATAATCAATAAACTTTGAGGTAGGTTCAGTAATTGTGTCATTGCCACTAATAATTGGTCTGCCAGGGGGGTCGTGCAAATTCTTGTGGATTTTGGACAACATATAAAACACTGCAAGACGTGGATATTTGGGAAGTAAAAAGTCTGACTCTTTCCCAGATATCCACTAAGTTTTGCGTCATGGACGAGTTCCTTGAGTTGGGAATCAATGGTCAAGAGTGGGTTAGAGGATAAGGGCTGGTAATATTTAAAGTCATTTAGTTGTCTTGTGGCTTCTTTTATATATTGTTCCCTTCCCCATACCACTGTAGCACCTCCTTTGTCTGCTTGTTTTATAAGGAGATGGTCATTGTTTTTTAACCATTTGATAGCCCGAATTTCACCATTTGTCACATTTTGGTTGAAGTAAGGAGATTTCTGTTAGAATAGTTTTTCTACTTCATAAGTTACCTTTTTAGTAAATACATTGAGGGTGACATTATTATTCCTTGGGGAAAAAAATTGACTTTGGCTTAAACGGAGTGGCACTAGATTCTTCCCTGATGCCTGTTTGCACTGAGTGGGAGTTTTGTTTGTACCACACCTTTAGGTGCAGATTCCTATAGAATTTATAAAGATCTACTTTAGTTTGGAATTCCCTCATCTCATATGTTGGAGCAAAAGACAAGCCTTTTGACAAATGGACATGCAGTCATTAGAGAGTGGAATACCTGAAATGTTTGACCGTTTGACCAAATAAAACTTGCATGTTATTGCATAGATTATTTATTTTTATGTCTAATAATCAGGGTGGTCTCATATTTTGAGCAATGTGGTAAATAATAAACAGTCTAAAAGTAAAATGCAAATATTTTGCATCTTCAAGAATTCTGCAGTCTTTTTGAAAATTTGAACGTGATTTTTTTTCCTCAATTCTGTGTCAAACAGTGCATTTACAATATTATAGTGTTTTCATGCTTTTGTTTGACGCTGACATTTTTGCACTGAACATTCTATATAAATTTGTTATTATTATTATTATTATTATTATTATTATTACTGCATGTTTAGATTTGAGGCTACTTTTGTTATTTTCATTTTTATCTCCGCACATTGGAGTTTAAATAGGTGAAAATGAGATGATTGTGCAGAGTGTTGGTATTTATCTGAGAAAAATTACAATCAAAACCAATGTTAGTGTCCCGCTATGTGGCTCTGGCTGAAGTGTGACATACATCAGTTACAAAATATACACAAGATAGAGGTAAATAAGCACTTCATAACACATATACACATATACGTATATTCAGATTGTAAACATTAACAAATCATATTTTATCACCCAAACTATGATGTAAATTGTTATATATGTGTGTGTATGTATATGTATATATGATAATTTTTCTTTTAGCATCTTATATTGTGTGAAATCTTTTTTGTAGCTGCTGTTATGTTTGTTCGTGTTTTACAGCCTTTTGGTTGTAAAAGCAGATATTTTCTTTGAGCATCTCAGTTAAATAAAATAAATGCACTGCAGAGTCTGCACGCACACACAGAGGATGAGTTCACAGTATCAGGTCTGGCCTCGGCTCTCAGTGATGTTTGTTTTTTGCTCTTTTCTCAGGATACCAAAGGACTGGACTCATTTGGGCCGAGTTGCTCCCACTGAGAAGCTGGAGCTGATCTTTGCCCTGAAGCAGCAGAATATTCATCTGCTTGAGGAAACACTCAGACTGGTGTCAGATCCAGACTCTGCACAGTATGGTAAGATTTCTGCTGACATCCTTCATCATGTGCCACCTAAACTGTGTCGCTCTTCCACATGTACACAAAAGCCTTGTTTGACTGTCCCCAGGTAAACACCTGAGCCTGAAGCAAGTGGCCTCGCTGGTGCGTCCGTCTGCACTGACACAGAAGGTGGTGCATGGTTGGCTGCAGAGTCACAGGGTCACAAACTGCCTGACTGTTCGCACTCAGGACTTTCTGCAATGCACCATGACCGCTGAGTAAGGAAAAACATTTTTAGCAACTCTTGTCCTACTTATGAAAGAGCAATCACCACTAACACCCGGCCCAGTTCATGAGAAGTTCCTCTTTAAGAGTGTGCAGAAATTCTTCCTCTTTTTGTCCTTATTGTGTGAAATCAGAACACCTTTATTTGCCCGATTTGAGGTTTCAAATCCCATTAAAATCTCGCAAAACTTCAGAGAGTTCACCGCTCTGCGAGATGTCATTAACATTGAGAAATGCATGGAGCCTGATAAAACTCTATATATTGTGTCTAAAACTCTTATGAATATATTATCTGGGTTTTTAGACGTTGTTATTGTTTGTTTTATGTAAACATGCAAGAAACTCAGGTTGTTTCTCCGTTATTTTCAGTGGGAATCACTGTGAGCTGCGATCGCTTCCTGTTCATGTCATTCTGGGGGAAAGTGAAGTTTGCTCTTTAACGTCCTGCTTATTGTCCTTTACCACACTGTTTGTCTAGTTTGTTCCAGAGTAATATATATAAAAAGTCTGAAATTCGGTTTGCTTTTATTAAATTCCTTGCAGGTTAAACGTAGCAGACACAGAAGCTTTTGGAATATTTGTTTTGGCAAGTTTTCAGGGACTCATGCATCCTTGGAATGAACCCAAGCCGCATACCTGAAGATGTACTGGTTTGATGTTTGACTGGTCGACCATGGATGTCTGCAAGAAGGACAAGAAAATGTGCAGCATCAATGTCAACACATGGGAGCAGTGTGCAGAGGACCATGCAGCCTGGCGCCTTACTGTCAGAACAGGTTCACAGAGGGCTGAGCAGGAGAGGAACCAAGGCCTTGCTGAGCAACAAGGAAGGAGTGACAGCGGCAGCCTCAGCAGGCATCACAGTACATGCTACAAATGCAGCAGAGGGTGCTATAAATGCACACAGGTGCAAATAGAAACAAAAGACAAAAAATTCCTCTATATTTGTATTGTCAATTGTGTCTGTAGCATGGCCCAAGCAGTGGGTCACCCCTCTGAGTCTGGTCTGTTTGAGGTTTCTTCCTCAAATCATCAGAGGGAGTTTTTCCTTACCACTGTTGCCTGTGTGCTTGCTTTAGGGGTTGGTAAGGTTAGGCCTTACTTGTGTGAAGCACCTTGAGGCAGCTTTATGGTGATTTGGTGCTATATAAATGAAGTACATTGAAATTGAATTGAAAAAGTGGAAAAAACAAACAAAGCAAAAAACAAACTGGACGCTACACCATCGTCTCCCGCAGACAGACGGATGCCAGGAATAATGTCTAACGTTACTTAATAACAGCAACAAAAGTAATAAAAACACAGCCATAGAATTTAGTTACTCTTCTATTATTGTTTCAAAACACTTTTATAACAATAGCTTCAGAAAAAAACACATTCAAATTTAAATTTGTTGTTTATGTTGACAATAAAGGAAATTATTTTTTACCAGAATGTTATGGTAAGAAGTTGCGGTGCATTTGGTATCTCTTTAATTTGTGTATGCATCCATTAGTATTTGATAATAATGGAGTAATGTTTATACTGTAACTTGCCAATTTTTTTTCTGCAACTGCCTCTGACTCCTGTGTCAAATTGAAGTTGAGATGAATCGTTTTTATTTTCTCATCATTCAGGGTTGCAGAGAAGCTGCTCCCAGGTAGCAGCTTTCAGCGGTACGTCAGAGATGACCAGTTTCTGGTGAGATCTTCTTCTCCGTACTCTGTTCACGATGATGTTCATCAGCATATTGACTTTGGTGAGCAATGTTTCCTTGGTAGTGAATGTGTGTCATGAATTATTGACCACAAGATGAGACTTTGATTGTTGTGCTTCTACAGTTGGAGGGCTTCACCGCTTCCCTCCCAAAGGCAGCAACGACACCTCTGACAGGAAGAACAAAACCATGGAATCATGGCATCTCGGTGTGACTCCTAGCATTTTGAGAACCCGCTACAACCTGACCAGTACTGATGTGGGATTAGTGCAGAACAACAGCCAGGCTGTAGCTCAGGTCAGAACCCAAAAGGTTATGGTTTCATCTACATTTAGTTATTACATAGGCGGAACCATGGGGTTTGAACCTCTCCCAAAACGTTTTGTATGTCGTGTGGGAAGAATATACCCACTTAGAAATCATGTAGGTGTCTGAAATTTTCATCTTAGGTGCATGTCCACTGTGAGAGACATAATCTAAAAAAAAAAGCCGGAAATCACAATGTATGATTTTTTTAAAATAATTTATTTGTATGTTACTGCTGCAAATAAGTATTTGATCACCTACCAACCAGCAAGAATTCTGTCTCACACAGACCTGTTAATTTTTCTTTAAGAAGCCCTCTTATTCTGCACTCTTTACCTGTATTAATTGCACCTGTTTGAACTTGTTACCTGTATAAAAGACACCTGTTCACACACTCAATCAATCACACTCCAACCTGTCCACCATAGCCAAGACCAAAGAGCTGTCTAAGGACACCAGGGACAAAACTGTAGACCTGCACAAGGCTGGGATGGACTACAGGACAACAGGCAAGCAGCTTGGTAGAAGACAACAACTGTTATGATTATTTATTAGAAAATGGAAGAAACACAAGATGACTGTCAATCTCCCTTGGTCTGGGATTCCATGCAAGATCTCACTTTGTGGGGTAAGGATGATTCTGAGAAAGCTCAGAACTACACAGGAGGACCTGGTCAATGACCTGAAGAGAGCTGGGACCACAGTCACAAAGATTACATTAGTAACACATGATGCTGTCATGGTTTAAAATCCTGCAGGGCAGCAAGGTCCCCCTGCTCAAGCCAGCACATGTCCAGGCCCGTTTGAAGTTCACCATCTGGATGATCCAGAGGAGGCATGGGAGAAGGTCATGTGGTCAGATGAGACCAAAATAGAGCTTTTTGGAATCAACTCCACTTACCATGTTTAGAGGATGAGAACAACCCCAAGAAAACCATCCCAACCGTGAAGCATGGGGGTGGAAACATCATACTCTGGGGTGCTCTTCTGCAAAGGGGACTGCACCGTCTTGAAGGGAGGATGGATGGGGTCATGTATTGAGAGATTTTGGCAAACAACCTCCTTCCCTCAGTAAGAGCATTGAAGATGGGTCATGGCTGGGTCTTCCAACATGACAATGACCCCAAACACACAGCCAGGGCAACTAAAGAGGGGCTCCGTAAGAAGCATTTCAAGGTCCTGGAGTGGCCTGGCCAGTCTCCAGACCTGAACTCAATAGAAAATCTTTAGAGGGAGCTGAAACTCCAAACCTGAAAGATTTGGAGAAGATCTGTATGGAGGAGTGGGCCAAAATCCCTGCTGCAGTGTGTGAAAACCTGGTGAAAAACTACAGGAAACGTTTGACCTCTGTAATTCCAAACAAAGGCTACTGTACCAAATATTAACATTGATTTTCACAGGTGTTAAAATACTTATTTGCAGCAGTAACATACAAATAAATTATTTAAAAAATCATAATAAATCATTTCCGGATTTTTTTTTTTTTTTTAGATTATGTCTCTTACAGTGGACATGCACCTAAGATGAAAATTTCAGACCCCTCCATGATTTCTAAGTGGGAGAACTTGCAAAACAGCAGGGTGTTCAAATACTTATTTTCCTTACTATATATATATATATATATATATATATATATTTGCTTAAATAAATGCAGGGGTGGTGGCCAAGTGGTTCGTGTGCTTGGTTTCAGTGAAGAAGGTTCCCCGTTCAAACTCTATCTATGCAAGAAGGGCATCATTCATAAAACTTGTGCCAAACCAACATGCAGATCCATCTTGGATGTGCTGTGGCGACCACAAGTGGGAAAAAAGGGGAACAACCAAAAGGACTTACTATTAATGAATAAATAAATCATGTGGTTATCCTTCCAGGGTCCAGAACCATAAAATATAGAACGCAATGCTAAAGTACCCTCAGCTGTAGGAGCATTTAATCATTGAAAGAGTGTGTAGAAAGAATGTGACCTTTTGACCCATTAGAATAGGTCAAGGTTAGCCATCTTTGAACTTGTCCAAGGTCTGTGTCCCAATAATGTTCCCTGTTAATTTGAAGACGCTGGCAGTAATAGGACAAACGTATGCTGAGCACAGACAGATGGACGGACAGACGACAGCCATATTTTGGGCCTGGGTAAATGTAGTCCTTCTAAATGAAACAAAGCTTTAGGAAAGTATTCGGTCCTTCACTAAGCCATTGTTTCAGAAAATGATTCACTGTTTCACATGGTCAAAACTGACTGAAACAATGGCTTTAAGAAATTAGTTACCATTATGGAATGCTGGAAACATTGGGATCTAATTCGCAATGTGGAATACTTGATTTTGAAAATGATTCAGTGTTTTGAACCAGTCAGAAACATAAATGAAACAATTGCTTCAAAAATATAATTTCTAATAATATGATTTCAAATGCTTTAAGATGAAGTCAACCAGCTGCCTCCTCAACAATTCTGAGGAATCACAAAATTTTGGCTGCAGCCAAGAAATAAAGAATCTTTCAGGTCCTGAGGCGCGGTCTTTTGGGTCTCGGTGGAAGTGTGAACTCTAGAGTGTCCTTCTAGTTCTTGAAGAGGTTTGTTGCTCTGTGAGTTCTCTTCTTTTTTTCTTTTTTTTTTTTGCAGTTTCTGGAGCAGTACTACCACCCTGTGGACCTGGCTGAGTTCATGTACGTGTTTGGCAGGGGCTTCCCACACCTGTGCGAGGTCGACCGTGTTGTAGGAACTCAGGGAACAGGACGAGCTGGCCTGGAGGCCAGTCTGGATGTGCAGTACATCATGAGCACCGGAGCAAACATCTCCACATGGGTCTTTACCAATCCAGGTCTGCAGGACATGGTGACACTTAAACCTTGTCTCCGCTTTGAAGAATAGAAACTGTAATTAGATCAATTTTGCTTTATTTATAATTTATGCATAGCATTATTCAGGTCCGATAATAACAATACAGATTCTGGGGATAAGCACCAGCACCATTGGGGCCTGTATAGAACTTATTGATTACATAGAAGAGCATGAAGACTTTTTCCCCTTTTCTAATTAATACAGGTGAAAGTTGCTGAAATTTCTCTTTGAGTTTTATTGTCTCTGTCAGTCTTTGCGAGTGAGGTGAAGTTTTTATTGTTCTGCCTTTAGGGGGTGGTAATATGTATAAATGAGTAACGGTAATCACAGTGTGTGTGTGTGTGTGTGTGTGTGTGTGTGTGTGTGTGTGTGTGTGTGTGTGTGTGTGTGTGTGTGTGTGTATGTTGTTGTTGTTGTTGTTTGTGTTTTGGTTTGTTTTTTTTGTCCCATTCCATCACCCACTTTAGTTATGGTTTTGGAGGCCGAAGGATTTTCAGGCTGTATGTGGAAAGAATGAGTCAAGACATTGACAGTTTGTCAAATAACAGGCTCTTTAATCCGAAGCTTCGGACACTGTGTCAACCAGGTCATGTGGGCAGTTACAGTGTGTAAAGAATGTATCTGGCAAACATAAACACAGAGTTAATTAAAAAAAACAGGTTGTTAAACCCAAGCCCCAACTGAATGTTTGTCCTTCTGTCTATAAGAATGACAGGGCTGTGATGATTAAAGAGTCCCTTTCATCTAAGAGAATGTCTTTTCCATCTTGGTGAGGATCAGAGGTCAGTTGGAGGTTATGAACAATGTCCCACTATGACACGTCTATTTCAGACAGTGCTTTTCCTAGCATTGTGATTGATCAGACTTTTGCAGTGTCACTCAGAGGTCATTTGTGTGATAAAGCAGCCTCAAGGGATGATTTTATCAGATGTGCTACAACAAGGCTGCTTATCAGGTGCCTTTCACACTGAGCATGTCTTATCATTTAGGTAACAGAAAGATTACTGGCGGTCAAACACAACTTAAAAACAGAACATTTAGTAAAACATAAAAACTTATCATTTTAGTTTCACACGGTGTAATAAGTGATTTGTGGTTTTTGTGCAGGCCGTCATGAGTCTCAGGAACCTTTCCTGCAATGGATCCTTCTGCTCAGCAACATGTCAGACCTGCCGTGGGTTCACACCATCAGCTACGGTGATGACGAGGACAGCTTGTCCACCGCGTACATGATGCGCATCAACACAGAGTTTGCCAAGGCCGGCGTCAGAGGAATCTCTTTGCTCTTTGCGTCTGGTCAGTAATGAGTGAAACATTTTTTCCTCAACAACCAAAAAAGAAAAAAAAAAAGATCTTACCTGTGGTAGTTTGACTTTTTTCATGTTGTTGTAGCACCACCACACATTTTGTCTAATCAGTCTGATCAGGTTGGCGATAAACAAATTACAGTTAATTGCTGCAAATTTTTCAAATTATACTATGGACTGCATTTATATAGCGATTTTCCATCTGAATCAGAAGCTCAAAGCACTTTACAGTGATGCCTCACAAACACACACACACCGATGTCAGAGTGCTGCCATGCAAGGCGCTCACTACACACCGGGAGCAGCTTGGGCATTAAGGACTTTAGTTTGAGGAATAGCTGGTGAAATGAAATGACGACTTTCGTCTCTTTAGCAACGCGTCTCAGTTCTCTGGACTTGCTCACATTAATGAACTCGGTATCTAACTGGAAACATGAGTACACATTATTATTTAATTAAACACCCATGACAAGAAAATGCGCTTACCTTTTGTGATGTATCTTTTTATTTTGTGACTGACGTTACCTGAGACAGAATATACTCTGAGTACCTGTTAAAAAAAAAAGTCAATTACGTTTTATATCAATAAATACAACTCCAATTTCTTATAGAAGCAGCAGTGACCTGTAGTGGCCACCAGGACCCTGTGATTTGCAAAAAAAAAAAATCTTCACCACTCACCAGCAGCTTGACAGACCTGTGTTTATTTTGCATGATGTTAAGGTGGCCCACAGTAGGAGAGTGTAGCTGTCAGAACCCAAAATTTCAGAATGGAATCCACTCACTCACTGTTGCTTCATTAAAGATATCGTGCCGTCAATCACAGGGCAAACTGTAGACCATCATCATCTCATCTCATCTTAAACCACTTTTTTGGGTTCGGGTCACGGGGGCAACAGCTCCAGCAGGGGACCCCAGACTTCCCTTTCCTGTGCCACATTGACCACCTCTGACTGGGGGATCCTGAGGTGTTCCCGGGCCAGTGTGGAGATATAATCTCTCCACCTAGTCCTGGGTCTTCCCTGGGGTCTCCTCCCAGATGGACGTGCCTGGAACACCTCTCTTGGGAGGCGCCCAGGAGGCATCCTTACCAGATGCCCAAACCATCTCAGCTGGCTCCTTTCAATGCAAAGGAGCAGCGACTCTACTCTGAGCTCCCCACGAATGACCGAACTTCTCACCCTATCTCTAAGGGAGACACCAGCCACCCTCCTGAGGAAGCCCATTTCGGCCGCTTGTACCCGCGATCTAGTACTTTCGGTCATGACCCAACACTTATGACCATAGGTGAGAGTAGGAAGATTGACCAGTAGATTGAGACCACTACTCGGCTGCGAACCGCGTGTGAAGCGGCTGGGATGAGGTTGATTTGATTATTTATTCATGTACAGTAGTGTTCAGAATAATAGTAGTGCTATGTGACTAAAAAGATGAATCCAGGTTTTGAGTATATTTCTTATTGTTACATGGAAACAAGGTACCAGTAGATTCAGTAGATTCTCACAAATCCAACAAGACCAAGCATTCATGATATGCACTCTTAAGGCTATGAAATTGGGCTATTAGTAAAAAAAAAAAGAAAAAAGTAGAAAAGGGGGTGTTCACAATAATAGTAGTGTGGCATTCAGTCAGTGAGTTCGTCAATTTTGTGGAACAAACAGGTGTGAATCAGGTGTCCCCTATTTAAGGATGAAGCCAGCACCTGTTGAACATGCGTTTCTCTTTGAAAGCCTGAGGAAAATGGGACGTTCAAGACATTGTTCAGAAGAACAGCGTAGTTTGATTTAAAAAGTTGATTGGAGAGGGGAAAACTTATACGCAGGTGCAAAAAATTATAGGCTGTTCATCTACAATGATCTCCAATGCTTTAAAATGGACAAAAGAAAAAAAAAAAACAGAGACGTGTGGAAGAAAACGGAAAACAACCATCAAAATGGATAGAAGAATAACCAGAATGGCAAAGGCTCACCCATTGATCAGCTCCAGGATGATCAAAGACAGTCTGGAGTTACCTGTAAGTGCTGTGACAGTTAGAAGACGCCTGTGTGAAGCTAATTTATTTGCAAGAATCCCCCGCAAAGTCCCTCTGTTAAATAAAAGACGTGCAGAAGAGGTTACAATTTGCCAAAGAACACATCAACTGGCCTAAAGAGAAATGGAGGAATATTTTGTGGACTGATGAGAGTATTTTTTTTTTTTTTTTTTTTGGGTCCAAGGGCCACAGACAGTTTGTGAGACGACCCCCAAACTCTGAATTCAAGCCACAGTTTACAGTGAAGACAGTGAAGCATGGTGGTGCAAGCATCATGATATGGGCATGTTTCTCCTACTATGGTGTTGGGCCTATATATCACATACCAGGTATCATGGATCAGTTTGGATATGTCAAAATACTTGAAGAGGTCATGTTGCCTTATGCTGAAGAGGACATGCCCTTGAAATGGGTGTTTCAACAAGACAATGACCCCAAGCACACTAGTAAACCAGCAAAATCATGGTTCCAAACCAACAAAATGAATGCCTCGCAGATGTGAAGAAATCATGAAAAACTGTGGTTATACAACTAAATACTAGTTTAGTGATTCACAGGATTGTTAAAAAAGCAGTTTGAACATAATAATTTTGAGTTTGTAGCGTCAACAGCAGATGCTACTATTATTGTGAACACCCCCTTTTCTACTTTTTTTTTTACTAATAGCCCAATTTCATAGTCTTAAGAGTGTGCATATCATGAATGCTTGGTCTTGTTGGATTTGTGAGAATCTACTGAATCTACTGGTACCTTGTTTCCCATGTAACAATAAGAAATATACTCAAAACCTGGATTAATCTTTTTAGTCACATAGCACTACAATTATTCTGAACACTACTGTATTTAGAAATATTACATACTTGATGTTTGTCATTAGGTGAGGTCAAGTGGTTAAAATGGTGGGCGTGTGACCACAGGATACTCTGTTCTGAAAAAAATCACACAAGCGTTTGGGCATGATCCTTAATCCCCAAGCTTCTCCCGGTGTGCAGTTGAGCACCTTGAGTGTGTGAATATGAGGCATCACTGTAAAGTGCTTTATAAATGCAGGTTTTGCAGGGTTTTGGTCCCCATGTGTGCTTACAGCTTTTACACTCTGTGTAATCCTGTGTGTTTAGGTGACAGTGGAGCTGGTTGCAGACATTTCGATCATGAAATAAACTCCTTCAGACCCAGTTTTCCTGCATCAAGGTAAAATGACTCATTTGGAAGTGTTAGATAATATCTGTGCTAATTCTTTGTTTTATGTTAGCTGTTAAGTTTTACTCTATCATCTGTCCAAGTTTCAGACACAGGGAGAGCTCCCCTTGTTGGTGGGAGCCAGTAACATTAGAAATGTGAGACTAAACCACACCCATGTTAACACCCACAAGGTATAAAAAGTGTTGTATGACTCATTTTAGGGGCTTTTCACAAGATGGACTCTGTCTGTGAGGGTCCCAGGCCTGGTTTCTAACGTGACCTTGAATAAACTCAAAATGAGGAATACAATGGTTTGGTTTTTGGTAAGGGGCAGAATCTTACATAAAAGAACCAGGTAGAAATAACAGAAGCTAAACACTTTTTTTTTTTTTTTTTCTCTCCCTTCACGTGTAGCAGAAAGTGGACGGAACCTCTTTGTTGACAGTTGCTCATTTTGGCATCGGAGAAGCCGTACTGTCATTTTGGCATAAAAAGCTGTTTGCACAATGTTTTTTGGAACCTTGTTTCAGGACAAAGACAGTTCTTCTCCTCCTCTGATAATCTGATGATTCTTGAAATTAATAACAATAATTTTAAAAAATGTAAATTTCAGACTTTTTGGGGAAACTCACCACTGGTCTGAACGCCTGTATCCTTCTCTTCAACAGCCCGTTCATTACCACAGTAGGCGGAACTGCTTTCAAGAACCCATATAAGATGACCTATGAGGTCACAGATTACATCAGCGGGGGAGGATTCAGTAACGTTTTCACGATGCCCAACTACCAGGTAACACGTGATTTATCATGTGATCTCTGATGGTTCTCCTGCACCGGAGGTGCTGCATTAATACCGAAGGACGTGACCATGAGTGCACTTTTTCCCAGTTATTCCAGACAGCTTGTGTTTGCTCCCGCAGGTCAGGGCTGTGAAGGCCTTCCTAAAGGCAGCGGGGGCCACCCTGCCTCCTCAGAAGTACTTCAATAGCAGCGGCAGGGCATATCCGGACATGGCGGCCCTGTCCAATAACTACTGGGTGGTCGTCAACAGAGTGCCCATGCCCTGGGTGTCAGGAACCTCGGTAAGACATGCCAACTTTATTGACAACTTCTGCCAAATTAACAGTGGAGGAAAAACAGGATAAAACTATAAAACCAACATAAACGTAACCCTAACCCTTAATATAACCCAATGCTACAACCCCTGGCAAAAATTATGGAATCACCGGCCTTGGAGGATGTTCATTCAGTTGTTTAATTTTGTAGAAAAAAAGCAGATCACAGACATGACACAAAACTAAAGTCATTTCAAATGGCAACTTTCTGGCTTTAAGAAACACTATAAGAAATCAAGAAAAAAAAATTGTGGCAGTCAGTAATGGTTACTTTTTTAGACCAAGCAGAGGGAAAAAAAAAAAATATGGACTCACTCAATTCCGAGGAATAAATTATGGAATCACCCTGTAAATTTTCATCCCCAAAACTAACACCTGCATCATATCAGATCTGCTCGTTAGTCTGCATCTAAAAAGGAGTGATCACACCTTGGAGAGCTGTTGCACCAAGTGGACTGACATGAATCATGGCTCCAACACGAGAGATGTCAATTGAAACAAAGGACAGGATTATCAAACTCTTAAAAGAGGGCAAATCATCACGCAGTGTTGCAAAAGATGTTGGTTGTTCACAGTCAGCTGTGTCTAAACTCTGGACCAAATACAAACAACATGGGAAGGTTGTTAAAGGCAAACATACTGGTAGACCAAGGAAGACATCAAAGTGTCAAGACAGAAAACTTAAAGCAACATGTCTCAAAAATCGAAAATGTACAACAAAACAAATGAGGAACGAATGGGAGGAAACTGGAGTCAACGTCTGTGACCGAACTGTAAGAAACCGCCTAAAGGAAATGGGATTTACATACAGAAAAGCTAAAGGAAAGCCATCATTAACACCTAAACAGAAAAAAACAAGGTTACAATGGGCTAAGGAAAAGCAATCGTGGACTGTGGATGACTGGATGAAAGTTATATTCAGTGATGAATCTTGAATCTGCATTGGGCAAGGTGATGATGCTGGAACTTTTGTTTGGTGCCGTTCCAATGAGATTTATAAAGATGACTGCCTGAAGAGAACATGTAAATTTCCACAGTCATTGATGATATGGGGCTGCATGTCAGGTAAAGGCACTGGGGAGATGGCTGTCATTACATCATCAATAAATGCACAAGTTTACGTTGATATTTTGGACACTTTTCTTATCCCATCAATTGAAAGGATGTTTGGGGATGATGAAATCATTTTTCAAGATGATAATGCATCTTGCCATAGAGCAAAACCTGTGAAAACATTCCTTGCAAAAAGACACATAGGGTCAATGTCATGGCCTGCAAATAGTCCGGATCTTAATCCAATTGAAACCTTTTGGTGGAAGTTGAAGAAAATGGTCCATGACAAGGCTCCAACCTGCAAAGCTGATCTGGCAACAGCAATCAGAGAAAGTTGGAGCCAGATTGATGAAGAGTACTGTTTGTCACTCATTAAGTCCATGCCTCAGAGACTGCAAGCTGTTATAAAAGCCAGAGGTGGTGCAACAAAATACTAGTGATGTGTTGGAGCGTTCTTTTGTTTTTCATGATTCCATAATTTTTTCCTCAGAATTGAGTGATTCCATATTTTTTCCTCTGCTTGGTCTAAAAAAGTAACCGTTACTGACTGCCACAATTTTTTTTTTCTTGATTTCTTATAGTGTTTCTTAAAGCCAGAAAGTTGCCATTTGAAATGACTTTAGTTTTGTGTCATGTCTGTGATCTGCTTTTTTTTCTACAAAATTAAACAACTGAATGAACATCCTCCGAGGCCGGTGATTCCATAATTTTTGCCAGGGGTTGTAGAATATCCTTGGCCGTATGAACATAACAATAGGAAACAGAATGCGGCCATTTGACCTGTTAAAATAGGTCAAGGTTAACCACCTTTGAACTTGTCCAAGGTCTGTGTCCCAAGAATGCTCCCTGTGAATTTGAGGAGCCTGGCAGTAATAGGACTGGAGCTATGCTGAGCACAGACGGAATGGATGGATGGACGGACACAAAGGGTTTTGCAGTCCCCGATGGCCATATTTTGGCCTTGGGTAAAAAAGAGTTTTTCTATAAGTAACCTTTTCTAGTCTCTGTTTCTCAATGAAATGGTAACACACAGGCATCTTCAGAAAGTTTACCTTCTCCGGAGCAAAACGTGACCAAGCACGGCATTTTATCACCCAGATACCCTGAGAACAATCCAGCGATAGCACAAAATAGCTTCTGGGATAAAAAAAAAAAAGTGTGTCTTTGTTGTGTTTGATGACATCACTGTTTGGAGGGCATTAAATTTTAAAGTCCTTCTCTGTAATTTGATCGTTGACGAGCAGAGGATTTGATTGATGGCTCCTTGGCCCCGTCATCTGACATCAGGCATTTCTGTACAAAAAGGACACATGAAATGGCAGTTGTCATGGAAAACAGTGGTGCCAAATGGACATATTGTTTACGCATTTATTCATTTTAATTTATTCAGTAATTTGACATCTTCCTGCAATGAAGGGTTTACATATCTGGCAGCATAAGAAAAGCTTATCCAAGGAGGCAGCTTGTTGTGTTCCTGAAATAACCATTTTGAAAAATGCATAATGTGAAATACAATCCTCTGTTCATCTAAATATTTTAGTGTTTTTAGTACCATCATAGTTGAACCTGAGAAGGTCTAAACCTGAAGCCAACTCATTTTCCTGAAGTTTTACAAAGGTTTTCTGTCACTTGGTTACTTTTGAGTTTATCTTTTGAGTTCATTTAGACAGATATCACACAAAAGGTCAAGCAGGCTGATCACAAAGTGACATTGTGATTTAAAGCTGAAATACACACACACACACACACACACACACAAACAACTTATCCAGTGAGAAGAAAAATGTATTTTTAATGTGCTGTAGGTAATATTTAGAGGCAGGACAACAAAATAGAGATCATGGTAAGTGTGTTGTAAAGTTACCTTTGTTTAAATTAAACATGCTGCCAAAAAAAAAGACATTTATGAAGACACACATTCCCCTTTATGATGTAACAAGAGGGGATAGTTACTTTTTTGTACAAACTGTTCTGATCATTGCCATCTTGTGCATTCATCCAGGCGTCCACGCCGGTGGTTGGCGGCATACTGGCGCTCATCAACGACCGGCGGTTGCTAAAGGGTCTGCCACCTCTGGGGTTCCTCAACCCTCGAATGTACAAGCTCAAAGGGCAGGCGCTGTTCGATGTGAGTGTTTTTAAATTGATCAAGTGCCTGACTGATCAGCAGAAAATCAAATGACTCATTGTTTGGGTTTGTGGTCCTTCATTGTCTTCAGCGCTGCTTCCTTTCCTTCTTTCTCTGGACTTTTTTCTGATGTTTTACAGACAAAATTACCCAAAGACTAATTGTTCTTGCTTTGTCTTTGATTCCTAATCCTAATTCCTTTGATCCTGTAGATTACTCATTAGCTCAGCAATCATGACCAAAGATCAGGGTCAGCCTTTTGATCCTGATTACAAGATCAAAGCAAGACAGGCAACTAGGTAGCAACCATACAATCTTATGGTAGTGACACAAAAGTGAATGTTGAGCCTGTTGCCAGAGAGATACTGTATCAGTGGTTCATTACTGGAACCTGGATTTGACCTTGAATATGCTCAAGGTCACTTGTGGTCAAACCAGAAGTTGCATATTATAAACCCTGTATGACTTCTTATCCATGTTTCATAACATTCATATCATGTGACTTTTTAGCCATTATACTAATAGTAACCAGTCATAGCGCCTTTGATTCATAAAATATAAGCCTCAGAAAATTTCCCCTCTATGTAATTTGCATTGCGCAGACATTTTTGACATTGTGACCTTTGACAGACAAACCTAAATTGTTAATGTCTTGATGCTTGACTAATGTACAGAATTTGATTAAAAGTCCTCAATGAGCTTTTGAAATCTTTTCCTAATCGACACACACACGTGCACAGGTTAAAAACAGTAAGATCTCTGATGACTGTCATTATCACACGTGAGCATTGATCGTTCTGTCCATAGATGTACTTGGTCCAGTGATTTGAGTCTGGTGCACATCTTTTTTTAAATTAGTCAGTGATTTATAACTGATTCTATCACTACAATCTGCTTCCTAAGCATTCTGTCTTTTGTCTCCAGGTGACTGAAGGTTGTCACCTGGGCTGTTTCGATGAACAGGTTCAGGGGAAGGGATTCTGTGCAGCACCTTTGTGGGATCCTGTTACTGGCTGGGGTACGCCAAACTACCCGGCACTGCTGGCTGCCCTCCTCAGTGATGGAACATCCAGGTAAAACGTCCAGGGGATTCTCCAGAATCCCTGACGCAAAAGTCAAGACAGCGTGGACAACACGCCCAAACTCCTGATCAATGCCTTTATTTTGTTAGAATGTAATCCGTAGATGAATTCCATTGTGTGCAGGGATGTTTTTAATGTTTCCGCTTCTTTTCTGTGCAATGGATTTGTTACGTCTCTGAATCTTTTTAAACACAGGGTCAAAGTTGAAGCTGGATGCTATGCAGAAAACTGTAGATGATGTCAAACCTCTTTAACATTAATCTCGAAGTTTAAAATGTCATTTGCCATCAATATGGTTTCAGTTTGTTCTTCTGTAATCAAAATAGATATGAAGTCATTGTTAAATGTAATATGCACTGTTGCTAAACTAACAGAACTTTTTTTTTTCTTTCTTTCGCAACTGTAAAAATAACCAAATGCGCCGTAACAAACAGGTGAAAAGCAGCTTTGTGTTTCTACCCACCAGCATTGATGCACTTATTTCTGTAAATCCTCGTGTTTGATGATGATGATGAATACTTTATGGAGCAAGTTAAAAACATTTATACATTGCGCACATTCATCTTTGAAAATCCGTACATTACTCAAAGGGAGTAGAATGAAGTAAAACTTATATTTTCTACCCCCTTTCACATGTTTTATTTGACTACGCAGACAAGAATAAAAAAAATTTGAGATCATATATACCTATATAAACACACACCTTGCATTATACATAAACATGTATTTACATAAATACACTACTTCTATACACAAATACCCTTACATACACCAATACACACACTAAATTCAATGAGATTTGACAAACAACACTTTTAACCCACATACATGCACCCACGGGCACCCAAGCCCATGGGTGCATGCACCCACGGGCTTGGGTGCATGCACCCACGGGCACCCAAGCCCATGGGTGCATGCACCCACGGGCACCCAAGCCCATGGGTGCATGCACCCACGGGCACCCAAGCCCATGGGTGCATGCACCCACGGGCACCCAAGCCCATGGGTGCATGCACCCACATTTACCTATATTCTATTAAACTTGATATAATTTTTTTTTTTTTTTCCCCCACACACATGTATCATGGGCAACACATGTGCATTCATATTTCCCATACATTCGTCATGACCAAATATAACAGTTTAGATCCACAAACATGCACACCTGTATGTATACTAAGAATTATGTTATTCAGTTTCATATTTTAATATTTTGAGTTTTAAATTTCTTTTGAATTGATGTAATGTAGTACATACTTTGATGTCCTCAGGTTATTCCATAAATCCACCCCATGTCTCGTAAGGCACATTTGTTTCATTGTTGTACGAGTACACTGTTTTTTTAAATTATATTTCCTTCTTAGATTGTAATCTCCCTCTCTTTCACTAAACAATTTTTGGAGGTTATCTGATAGTAGGTTTTGTTTCACTTTAAAAATTTGATCTACTTCCTGTAGCAGCGAATGCCTGTATTGTGCTGTGAGCACTAATCTGAATGTTTTACTTTTAACAGTCACAGGCTCATTCAGGATGATCCTTAAAAATAAGCGCGAGACGCAATATGTAGCTGTGGATCGATGGAGTTTTTATATGCATGTGATACAATTGAAATTGACAAATTTACTGCACTTTAACATTTGTTTAACACAGCTGTTGTCTCTGTTTTGCTTTTTTATTATTTAAAAGGGACATTAATGAACATATACAATATGTAAATATGTCAGATTTTAGCCATAGGCTAATTTCTATCTGTAGTCCCTCACAGGCTGATGTAAAAATGAACAAACAATTAACAATAAAAGCACACAGACATCACAGAAACTTACAATACAACAAACTACAGTACATAGGGCTCACTAACTACTACAGCAACAAGACACAAGAGACAGGAGACAAGAGGACAAAATAGAAAGGACGAACAGTTCTCTTACACAAACTCAGTCAAAGGAGGCACCACACAGAGGAAAAAAAAAAAATACAAAATCGCTACAATTACAATACAATTTGAAGTTAATTAATTTACAAATCTAATTTCATGCATTGTAACTTATAAAGTGCTGTGATGCATTGCACATTTCCCTAAGGTTCTTCTTAATTTCTACAATTGAAGTCATGATCACATTTATTTGATCTGCCACTCCATTAAGTGACTTTTGAAAGCTTTAAAGCTTGGGGCCTCCCTCGCTGTAGTTGGCAAAACGTTCCATTGGACACTGCCTTTGTAGGACAGGACATTTTGTGCAAAAGCTGTTTTTCCCCTCACACACACCTCGCAGTTACCTCTGCTCATAGCCCTGGTGACCCTCAGACCAGTTCTATATTTAATATAATTTGTAAGCCAACCCATGTAAGATTTTGTACAGTTGTATGCAACGGTTTGGGCACTCCTGATGATTTCCATGATTTTCCTTTATAAATCACTGGTTGTTTGGATCAGCAATTTCAGTTAAATATATCATATAGCAGACAAACACACTGATATTTGAGAAGTGAAATGAAGTTTATAGGATTTACAGAAAGTGTGCAATAATTCTTTAAACAAAATGAGGCAGGTGCATAAATTTGGGCACCCCAACAGAAAAAAAATACATCAATATTTAGTAGATCCTCCTTTCGCAGAAATAACAGCCTCTAAATGCTTCCTCTAGCTTCCAATGAGAGTCTGGATTCTGGTTGAAGGTATTTTGGACCATTCTTCTTGACAAAAATCTCAGGTTTGTTAGTTTCCGAGCATGGACAGCCCACTTAAAATCATACCACAGATTTTTAATAATATTCAGGTCTGTGGACTGAGATGGCCATTCCAGAACATTGTACTTGTTCCTCTGCATGAACGCCTTAGTAGATTTTGAGCAGTGTTTAGGGTCGTTGTCTTGTTGAAAGATCCAGCCCTGGCGCAACTTCAACTTTGTCACTGATTCTTGAACATTGTTCTCAAGAATCTGCTGATATTAACTGGAATCCATGTGACCCTCAGCTTTAACAAGATTACCAGTACCTGCACTGGCCACACAGCATGATGGAACCACCTCCAAATTTTACTGTAGGTAGCAATTGTTTTTCTTGGAATGCTGTGTTCTTTTTCTGCCATGTATACCGCCTCTTGTTAGGTCCAAATAACTCAATTTTAGTTTCATCAGTCCACAGCACCTTATTCCAAAATGAAGCTGGCTTGTCCAAATGTGCTTTAGCATACCTCAAGCGACTGTGGCATGTACACAGAAAAGGCTTCCTCTGCATTACAGCATCTCCTTTTGCAAACTGTGCTGTATAGTTGCACTATGCAGAGAGACACTATCTGCAGCAAGATCACGTTGTAGGTCTTTGGAGCAGGTCTGTGGGTTGGCTATGACTGTTCTCACCATCCTTTGATTCAGCTTATGAGATTTTTCTTGGCCTGCCACTTTGGGCCTTAACTAGTACTGTGTCTGCGGTCTTCCATTTCCTCACTATGTTCCTCACTCACAGTGGAAACTGACAGCTGAAATCTCTGCGATAGCTTTTTGTATCCTTCCCCTAAACCATGATGTTGAACAATCTTTGTTTTTGGGTCATTTGAGAGTTGTTTAGAGGGTCCTATGTTGCCAGTCATTAGAAGAGATGAAAAGGGGGGAAACATTTGCAAATTAATTTCATTTTCAATTTATTTTCATTTCAATCAACATTTATTTATAAAGCGCTTTACAGCACCGACTGGTGTCCAAAGTGCTTAACATTAAAAACACAAATTTACAAAATAAAACAAAATAAAATTTTAAAACACAAAAATAACAGAACATGTCACCTCCCCACTAAGTGTTAAAAGCCAGTTTAAATAAATAAGTCTTTAACTTAGATTTAAAAAGTGCTAGGTCAGGAATAGTACGTAACTCAAGAGGTAGCTCATTCCACAGTCTGGGGCCAGCTACCGCGAAAGCATGATCACCCCAGCATTTATATCTTGACCTTGGAACATCTAAGTAAAGCTGGCCAGACGCCCTTAACGTCCTACTGTAGGTGCGCAAAGTTAAAATTTCAGACAAGTAGGGAGGCGCAAGGCCATAAATAGCTTTAAAAACAAACATTAAAATTTTAAAATCAATTCTAAAACAAACTGGAAGCCAGTGGAGTAAGTATAGGATGGGCGCAATATGCTCACGTCTAGAAGTGTTTGTCAAAAGACGAGCAGCAGCATTCTGCACCAACTGGAGACGCGCAAGAGACGACTGATTAATGCCCACATAAAGTGCATTACAATAATCAAGTCTGGAGCTGATGAAAGCATGAATGGCCGTCTCAAGATCACGTCTACTGAGAAAGTGCTTTATTTTAGCCAAGAGGCTAAGTTGGAAAAAACTAGCTTTGACAACAGAATTTATCTGTTGATCGAACCTCAAACAGCTGTCAAATATCACTCCCAAATTCTTGACAGCTGGTTTTACATAGTTAGCCAAAGCACCAAAATTTGGTGTTACCACATTTGGTATGCCAGTGCACTCAAACACCATGATCTCAGTTTTACCATCATTCAGGTAAAGGAAGTTTCGGGACAGCCACTGCTTTACATCACGAATACAATTAAATAATGATGACAAAGCATCACTCCCATTAGTCCTCACAGGCAGATAGATTTGCAGATCATCTGCATAACAATGAAAGGACAGGTTGTGCTGGGTTATAATTGACCCCAATGGCAGAATGTACAAAGAAAATAGAATCGGCCCAAGGACAGATCCCTGCGGCACTCCACAGCACAGAGGAGCAGTTGATGAGGAAAGGTCCCCAATCATGACAGAAAAGCTCCTTTCAGCCAAATATGATCTAAACCACTCAAGTGCAATACCATGAATGCCAATAAACTGTTCCAACTGGGAAACAAGTACTGTGTGATCCACAGTATCAAAGGCTGCTGTGAGGTCCAACAGAACCAGCACAGCAGGATTCCCTGCATCCACCGACAGAGTAATATTATGAACTTTTAAAAGTGCTGACTCAGTGCTGTGTCGCGATCTAAACCCAGACTGGAATTTTTCAAGGATGAGATTGTCTTCTAAAAATGATTGTAACTGTAAAAAGACAACCTTTTCTAAAACCTTAGATAGAAATGGCAGATGAGACACAGGTCTAAAATTGGATAAAACTGAGTCCAGGTGAGGTTTTTTAAGAAGAGGTCGAACCACAGCATGTTTAAAAGCAGCTGGAACAGACCCTGATCTAAGACAAGCATTGATAAAAGTTAGGAGACCCACCCCAACAGTATTAAAAACCTCCTTCAGCACCTTAGCTGGAACAACATCAAAAGGACAACTTGTAGATTTTATGTGTTTTACAACATCAGCGAGAAATGCAAAAGAAATGGGCTCAAACTGTTCGAGCACAGCAGAATGTGCACGAGGAGCAGACAACTCAACATTACAGCTCTGATCAGCGTTCTGTCTGACTGATGAAACCTTATCAATAAAAAACTGAAGAAACTCCTCACAGGTTGTGGTTGTAGCGTCCAACAAAACAGAGGTGTGTGGATTTACAACTGAGTTTATAGTCTGAAATAACACACTGGGACGATGACAACTGCTCGAAATAATATGAGACAGATATTGTGCTTTTGCCTCCTTCACAGCCTTCTGATAGTCAGTTAGACTGTCCCTCAGAAAACCCAGAGACACCTGTAGTTTGTCCTTTTTCCATTTTCTCTCTGCCCGTCTGCAGCGTTGCCTGAGGGCACAGGTCGTGGCATTTAACCAGGGGTCGGATTTTGATTTCCTGGATTTGCAGCGCATCGGTGCAAGAGTCCAAAATGACTGTGCATGTGGAGTGGAAAGAAGAGAGGATGTTATCTGGGAGTAATGGAGAAACCAGTCCATTCATGGCATAAAACAGAGTCCATGAAGGCAGCAGCAAAGTCCCCTGCTGTCGAGGAGGTGACCAAACGGCGGCGAGAGACAGGAACAAGTGGCTTACTAGCAGATGGAGGAGCAATAAATTCAAAAATAACAGGAAAGTGATCTGAAATAGCAGCGTCTGATATGTCCTTAAGTGAAACTGAGAGCCCAAAAGAAATAACCAGGTCCAAGGTGTGTCCAAGATTATGTGTTGGTCCATCCACAACTTGTGTTAGACCAAAAGAATTCAGGAGGCTTTTAAAATCATCAGCCAGCTGATTAGAAGGACAACAGATATGAATATTAAAATCACCACAGACCAAACATTTGTCATATTTTGGGATAAAATCTGCCAGAAACTCAGAAAACTCCTGAATAAAATCCTTATTAAATTTTGGTGGACGATAAACAACAGCACAGAGCACAGGACAGTCGAACTCCGTCACAAACAACTGAAGTTCAAAAGTGGAGTAGGCATTAGAAGATAAAAATCGGCATTTAAAACTGTCTTTAAAATCCGTGGCCACACCCCCGCCTCGACCTGATGCTCGACCTGCTGAAAAACGAGCAGCCGGGGGGGAGGAGCTCAGAAAAGGCGCTATTTTCACCTGGTTTCAACCAGGTCTCCGTTAACAGGAGAAAGTCCAGATCACGACTGGAGAAAAAGTCATTCAAAATGAATGTCTTACTTGCGAGTGACCTTGTGTTGACGAGCGCCACACGGACTGAGCGCACGTCAGTCTGCTGGGAGACACGACCGAGCGGGCGCAGGTTCTCCTGCACGCAGCTACGACTGCAGCTCCTCACAGGACGGCGACGCGGAAGTGGAGACCCGGCACCCCGGACAACCGGCCGGAGCCACCGATAGCGAAAAGTCAGGGAACGCCGCACGTCGTAGCCGTCATATGGTGTGAAGAATCCGGCTATGAATTGTCGTGGAGCATGTTTGCAGGAAACAGCCAGGCACACTCTGAGCCGAACACGGACTCCTCCTCTCCTCCCACGTCCTCTGCGACGCAGACGCCGAGGCAACACGCCAAGCGGCCGGTGTAGAAAGTCTGGTACGGACGCTAAGACAGGCGGCGGGGCAGCCGCGTCCCTGGCCGTCCGCCCGAGCCAGAAACAGCGACATTCTCCAGCGAAGCCCGAACGCTGATAAGAGTCTGGCGATCATACACCAGGAGCGGTGACACATTCCATGCAACAAAGTGTAAAAACAATAAAAACGACACTAAAAGAAGCGAGTGCCGACGGCAGGCCACATACAACGGCCAGCAGGCCGCCATCTGCCTTCTCTGGGCCCGAGCTCATTTATATAGCGCCAAATTACAACAGAGTTGCCTCAAAGCGCTTCACACAGGTAAGGTCTAACCTTTACCAACCCCCAGAGCAACAGTGGTAAGGAAAAGGATCGCCAACACAAACACAACTCCTATCTCTGGATGGAGCTGCACCTTAAATAGAGAGAAAAAACAACCAGGCATCAGAAAGACAAAAAAAATACTGTATAATTTGCCAGCATTAAACAACAAGAAAAACAGAAATACTAAGGTGATTGCCGGCCACTAGCCCTAAACCTCACTAAAAGACCCAGAATTTAAAGTTGAGGCTGCAGCCCGCTCCAATTACTAATAAATGAATTAAAAGAGTAAAAAGCGTAAAACAAAACTGTACCAGTATGCTGCCACATGAAAGGGAAAATAAGTGCGTCTTAAGTCTGGACTTGAAAATCTCCACAGAATCTGACTGTTTTATTGACACAGGGAGATCATTCCACCAATTACCACCTTAAATACCCTTTCTCATGATTGGATTCACCTATGTAAGGAGGTCAAGGGTCAATGAGCTTACCAAACCAATTTTGTGTTCCAATAATTATTGCTAAATGTATTCAAATCAATAAAATGACAAGGGTGCCCAAATTTATGTACCTGCCTAATTTTGTTTTAAATAATTATTGCACACTTTCTGTAAATAATAGAAACTTCATTTCACTTCTCAGTGTGTTCATCTGCTATATGACATATTTAACTGAAATCTGTGTGATCCAGACAACCAGTGATTTATAAACGAAAATCATGAAAATTATCAGAGGTGCCCAAACTTTTGCATACAACTGTATATTAAACAAATATTTTTAAATTTTATAAAATTTTCAAGTGAAATAGGTTATACTTTGTTAGGATTTTACAGTGGTGATGTATGGTCTTTTATCTAAAAATTTTCAAAGCTCTTTTTTAAAGCCTCTTGATTTGTTTTAGAATTGTCACACAAGTCAGAGACCAGCTGGTTATGCAATAACCTACATGAGAAAAAAAAAAAAATCATAGTGCAAAAACATCATAGCAGCCTGATGTGTCATTGACCTTCTTATTGGATTGATATTAGACACATTATATTTGATCATTTTAATTATCATTTTAACATGATTTCTGAAGGAGAGTGTTGAGTCCAACAACACTCCCAGATATTTAAACTCTTTGACTAACTGCAATTCTTCATCTCCAAAGTACATACAGTATTGGAGCGCTCAATATTGGAAGCCTTTTTTGAAAGATACATACAGACAGTTTTCTGTGTGTTTAATTGCAGACACAATCTGTTAAGCCAATTTTGAATATAAGTTAGGGCTGATGTAAGAATTTGAGCTGCTGCCTCAGTTGATTTTGCACTTGTGTAGATTACTGCATTAACAGTGTATGTATTTCTGAGGGTGTATGTCCACACCCTCAGAAATACTTGGTAGGTCATTAATGAATAATGAAAATAGGATGGGCCCCAAGATGGATCCTTGGGGGACTCTTCGTGCACAATCAAAGGGGATTTAATTCCGTTGACCATGGTGGCTTGTTTTCTGTTTGATAAATAGTTTAAGTTTGTGAGTAGCTAGGGGTTAAAGGGAATGCTGCTTGCCGTATTTCATGTTATACACTAAATAATTTAGAAATCATGTGACTAAATACCACTACACTCAGAATACACACTGTGCAGACAGCAAAGATGAGTTAGCTACTCTCAAAATGCACTTGTGCTTTTCCGCATACATTTTATGGCATGCTCAGAAAAATTAAAGGATTGCAACTTTGACAATAGAATGTCATGATTCACTAAATCGAATGCTTTTTGCAAATAAGAAAACTGCTCCTACATAATTATTTTTATCCAGATGACTTTTCACTTTTTCCATGAACATTGTTATGGCAGTCTCAGTTGAATATGTATGAAAGCCAAATTGCATGGGATGCAAAGTAGTTTGGCCACTTTGTAGATGTTGAATTAATTGCTTTGCAACCCATTTCTCAAGGACTTTTGAAAAGACTGACAGCATGCTAATTGGTCTATAGTTGTTTATATTATTTTTATTGCCCGCGTTAAAGATCGTGGTAACTGTGGCCATCTTCCATGTCTGTGATACAGTGGAGTGGTAGACAAATTTATTAAATGCATAATTGGATATGCTGGGGCCATTTTATGTGTTTTAAGGAATCCAACATCAAAGCCATTGTGGTATTTAGCTTTGGACTCCTTCATGGAATTTATTATATTTAAAGTTTCAACCTCTGATATTGGTTTTAATTTAAAAGTTTGACTGTTTCCTAGATTTTTGTAAGTTATTTCAGATGATTTGAAACATGCTGCCATCTCTTCAACAGAGCGTAGGTACCATAAGCTCAGTTCTTTTGCTAGGATTGTAGGATCATTCATAAGATGTTAATTTTCAATTCCAAATCATTTGCATCTTTCTTTTTCTGCCTCACTAGAAGTTTAATATTCTGCCATATTTGTTTTCCATTTCCATTGTTGTGATAAAGACATTAGCTTTTGCTCTTCACATTTCAGATGTTACTGTTTCTCATTAAAGTATATTTCTGTCTGTCTGTTGTCAACCCTGATTTAATTAAGTTTTTCAGTATTTGGTATCTTTTTTTCATTAAATTGATACAATTTGAGTACACACATGGGACAGAGTAAGATTTTGTTTTCCTACAATTCATGTTTTTTGTTAAAGAACTACAAACATTTTGAATTTTGGTAAATATTTCAGAACATGTTTCAGTATTATCACATGAGATTACACTTTCCCAGGTGAAATCTTTTAATGCTTTTTCCAAGTTTTGTTGTTGGTTCTTTTGTATACCTTTAGTTTGTTTCCTAGTGTGATTGGAAAATGAATTCTCAAAGCGCTGCTTAGTTTATTTTCTTGTACAAAGAATATCATTGTGGTCCGAGAGACCAGTCAATGTCTGGATTTTGTTTATGGATTAGGATTATGTTTTAGTAATCCTTTCAGACTTGTTTGAGAAAAGCAAGTCAATTCAAGATGCTGAACAGCTTGTAATTCCGGTTGGATTCTCAATTAATTGTCAAAATTAATTGAACGGTAATTGATTTCAGATTTTTCCTCTTTTTTTTTTGTCATCCCAATTTACACTGAAGTCTCCTAATAATGTAATTTATTTTTTGTGATATGTATTAAGGACATCCCACAATTGATCATAAAATTCATTTTTTAGAAGAATGTTTATGATAAAAGCAGATTATAGTCTATGACATTTCCACAGAAAGAGAAATATTTACTCCAACACATTCTAATGTGGCCTTATTAGGCCATACAGTTTGACTACATTTGAATTTATTCCTGACATATAACAGTACTCCACCCCCTTTTCCTTGATGTCGATATTTTCTAAAAGTATTGTAACCTGGTATCCGTACCGCTGAATCTGGTGAGGCACTAGTAAGCCATGTTTCAGATAAGCCCAAAAAAAAAAAAATCTACATTTGAGTCACACGTTAAGTATTGTAATTGTTCACATTTGATATCATGCTGTGCACATTTAAGTGTCCTCTGAGTAAACCGCTTTTCTTATAACTTGGATCCCACATAATCCAGGCGTGGTTTATAGTAAACAGTTTTGAAGGCCTGTGCATCTTAAACACTGGATTTCTTTTGGAGTCCAGTTGAGGTTGAGCAACTGTGCTTGTAGTAGTGCAGTTCATAAAGCTGTGCATTTCTTCACTACCATTCTTCATGCGTGGCTCTCCGGAGCAGATTCCACAGGGCGTATGTTCACTGGGCCACTGTTTGAAGTGACAGGTGAGATTCTTTCCGCTGGCGATGGTGAAGATCCCGGTGCAGACAGAGCAGGACATGCACATGCCGTACATTAAGGAGCGTCGTTACTCTTTCGCAACGAAGAAAGGAGGACTTTCGGGACAGGCACTACGGGATGTATCATCACCGCTGACCCACAGAGAGCTGAGGCACAGATGATTTCCATCGGGGCCAGAAAGGCTCCCGACACTGGCCCCTCTGAGCACGAAGCTACCGCAACCATGATAGCTGCCAACGCTATGTCCAGCATTGGCATATTTCCCATTCTCTGTTTTAAGGCATCCTTAATTACATTGATGAGGATTCTGAGCAGACCACAGCAGCACATGACTTCAGATGTTTTGTCATCTAATTGGCTTTTCGTTGGTTAGAAAACTACACTTTAATGCATCTCCTCAGGGAGCTTTGGACAGTTCTCTCTATCCAACAAATCCTTTAATGTTCAATGTAAAGTTTGATGTTTCTTACAGTTGATGCCAAATCTTCAGTCAAACAGAACTTATGAACTGTTTCTTTCAATCAGACGTGACGTCGAAGTTGCTGCGTGTTTTAAAATCTGACCTGCAGAATAAAAGCGTCTGTCCTACTGCCATCTTTCTTTATAATCACCACTGATTTTAATATTTAAGATTTTTCTGAATCTGAAGAAGTTGATGTATCCAAGAGGCTTCACACGGACCCGAGCATCCACATTAAAACACTGCTAGGAACCAATAAAAAGATGAGGATTTCTAATCCACTGTGACGTGTACAAAGAGGACAAATGACATTTCTATTGGTAGTGCAAGGAGGCAAAACAATTTAATCAGTAATAACTAGTGAAATCACATGTTTATTTCTTTTCTAAATAATTCAGTTGCATTGTAGAAAATGAAAATATGTAAAGACCCCCCCCCCCCCCCCCCCAACACACACACATATTGAGGGGAAGGGGGTTAAACCAAACTGAAACCTGACTACATACAGAACTCGTGTTAGTGTACAATATGCACACTGTCAGGAAATACAAAACTGGAAAAGTGTCATTGTTGAGAATCAATGAAAATTTAACTGCTTTTTTTTTTTTTTTTTTGCTGTTTTTTGTACAGGATGGGTTCAAGTATAAATAACTTTTCTTCAGGTAAATAACATCTTCGCAAGAAGTTGTAAATTCATCCATCCAGGGGTAGCGTTGAGGCAGGGTGGGGTCGGGTTCACGGTGACAGCTGCTGCCTCCATGTGGCGGGCGCACAGTTTAAGTATTTATCAAAGAGACAGTACAAAGAGGGATTTTATATCTCGCAAGACAACAGTTTGTCAGGGAGCGGAGATACACGGCAAATCCTCCATCATACGCTCATGTTCACTGGTTGTTTTTAGCTTTGGCGTGTGTGAGGATGTGAGACTTCAGGTTGGTTGACTGGGCAAATTTCTTGTTGCAGCCGTCAAAGGGGCAGACATACGGGCGGTCTCCAGTGTGAATACGCACATGCGTGCGCAAGTTAAAGTCCAGCGAAAACCTTTTTCCGCAGCCCTCAAACGTGCACTGGAGATGAAAGATAAAGAGAAATAAAGAATGTGATCATTTTAAAGTCATATTTTGATCATCAGAGCCCGACTGATATGGATTTTTTAGGGCCAATACAGATACAGGGGATAAAAAAAAACAAAAAACAAAAAAACTTATGATTGCAAGACGGTGCATCCAGAAAGTATTCACAGCACTACAATTTTTCCATATTTTGTTATGTTACAGCCTTATTCCAAAATGAAGTAAATTAAATTTTCTCTCAAAATTCAACTCGCAATACCCCATAATGACAGCATGAAAATTTTTTTTTTTTATTTAAAAAACCAAAAAAAAAAAAACCAAAAAACCCCCCCAAAAAAAACAAGGAATCACACGCACATACGTATTAACACTCTTTGCGCAATACTTTGTTGATGCACCTTTGACAGCAATTACAGCCTCAAGTCTTCTTGAATATGATGCCACAAGCTTGGTGCACCTATCTTTGTGCAGTTTTGCCCATTTCTTTTTGCAGCACCTCTCAAGCTCCATCAGGTGGGATGTGGCGCGTCAGTGCACAGCCATTTCCTTTGATATCTTGGCTGTGTGCTTAGGGTCATTGTACTGCTGAAAGATGAACTGTCATCCCAGTCTGAGGTCAACAGCGCTCTGGAGCAGGTTTTCATCCAGGATGTCTCTGTACATTGCTGCATTCATCTTTCCCTCAATCCTGACTAGCCTTCCAGTTCCTGCCACTGAAAAACATCCCCACAGCATGATGCTGCCACCACCATGCTTCACTGTAAGGATGGTTTCCTCAAAATATAAAGCCTGGCATTCACGCCAAAGAGTTCAATCTTTGTCTCATCAGACCAGAGAATTTTGTTTCTCATGGTCTGAGAGTCCTTCAGGTGCCTTTTGGCAAACTCCAGGTGGGCTGCTATGTGCCTTTAACTAAGGCGTGGCTTCTGTCTGGCCACTCTACATACAGGCCTGATTGGTGGATTTGTGCAGAGATGGTTGTCCTTCTGGAAGGTTCTCTCTCCATGGAGGAATACTGGAGCTCTCACAGAGTGACCATCAGGTTCTTGGTCACCTCCCTGATTAAGGCCCTTCTCCCCCAATCACTCAGTTTAGACAGGCACCCAGCTCTAGGAAGAGTCCTAGTGGATCCGAACTTCTTCCATATACGAGACGATTGTACAGACGATTCGGCATGTACATCTGTAAAATGCTAAAACCTTCAAAATTAATGCATTACTTTAAAACATATAGCTGATATTTTCACTTTGTAAAACGACAGGGCTGATGTTAATTTCAATAACTTATCCAGAATTAGTTTGTTTAAAATTTTAACCGTAAGTCAAAACTGTCTTGCTGTGCATGACTCCTGTGACACGTTTGCAAGACTGTATGGTGTGAAATCAAATGTGGTTTTTTTTTTTTTGTGTTGCCCTTCCTTTCTCTCTACCATTAATTAATGCTTCGATCTTAAATATGATCAATCTATCTTTATTAGTTGGCTATGTACCACAGGCTTTTAAGGTGGCAGTAATTAAACCATTACTTAAAAGGCCATCACTTGACCCAGCTATCTTAGCTAATTATAGGCCAATCTGCAACCTTCCTTTTCTCTCAAAAATTCTTGAAAGGGTAGTTGTAAAACAGCTAACTGATCATCTGCAGAGGAATGGTCTATTTGAAGAGTTTCAGTCAGGTTTTAGAATTCATCATAGTACAGAAACAGCATTAGTGAAGGTTACAAATGATCTTCTTATGGCCTCAGACAGTGGACTCATCTCTGTGCTTGTTCTGTTAGACCTCAGTGCTGCTTCTGATACTACTGACCATAAAATTTTATTACAGAGATTAGATCATGCCACAGGCATTAAAGGCACTGCGCTGCGGTGGTTTGAATCATATTTATCTAATAGATTACAATTTGTTCATGTAAATGGGGAATCTTCTTCACAGACTAAGGTTACTTATGGAGTTCCACAAGGTTCTGTGCTAGGACCAATTTTATTCACTTTATACATGTTTCCCTTAGGCAGCATTATTAGACGGCATTGCTTAAATTTTCATTGTTACGCAGATGATACCCAGCTTTATCTATCCATGAAGCCAGAGGACACACACCAATTAGCTAAACTGCAGGATTGTCTTACAGACATAAAGACATGGATGACCTCTAATTTCCTGCTTTTAAACTCAGATAAAACTGAAGTTATTGTACTTGGCCCCACAAATCTTAGAAACATGGTGTCTAACCAGATCCTTACTCTGGATGGCATTACCCTGACCTCTAGTAATACTGTGAGAAATCTTGGAGTCATTTTTGATCAGGATATGTCATTCAATGTGCATATTAAACAAATATGTAGGACTGCTTTTTTTGCATTTGCGCAATATCTCTAAAATTAGAAAGGTCTTGTCTCAGAGTGATGCTGAAAAACTAATTAATGTATTTATTTCCTCTAGGCTGGACTATTGTAATTCATTATTATCAGGTTGTCCTAAAAGTTCCCTGAAAAGCCTTCAGTTAATTCAAAATGCTGCAGCTAGAGTACTGACAGGGACTAGAAGGAGAGAGCATATCTCACCCATATTGGCCTCTCTTCATTGGCTTCCTGTTAATTCTAGAATAGAATTTAAAATTCTTCTTCTTACTTATAAGGTTTTGAATAATCAGGTCCCATCTTATCTTAGGGACCTCATAGTACCATATCACCCCAATAGAGCGCTTCGCTCTCAGACTGCAGGCTTACTTGTAGTTCCTAGGGTTTGTAAGAGTAGAATGGGAGGCAGAGCCTTCAGCTTTCAGGCTCCTCTCCTGTGGAACCAGCTCCCAATTCAGATCAGGGAGACAGACACCCTCTCTACTTTTAAGATTAGGCTTAAAACTTTCCTTTTTGCTAAAGCTTATAGTTAGGGCTGGATCAGGTGACCCTGAACCATCCCTTAGTTATGCTGCTATAGACGTAGACTGCTGGGGGGTTCCCATGATGCACTGTTTCTTTCTGTTTTTGCTCTGTATGCACCACTCTGCATTAATCATTAGTGATCGATCTCTGCTCCCCTCCACAGCATGTCTTTTTCCTGGTTCTCTCCCTCAGCCCCAACCAGTCCCAGCAGAAGACTGCCCCTCCCTGAGCCTGGTTCTGCTGGAGGTTTCTTCCTGTTAAAAGGGAGTTTTTCCTTCCCACTGTCGCCAAGTGCTTGCTCACAGGGGGTCGTTTTGACCGTTGGGGTTTTTCCGTAATTATTGTATGGCCTTGCCTTACAATATAAGGCGCCTTGGGGCAACTGTTTGTTGTGATTTGGCACTATATAAAAAAAACTGATTTGATTTGATCACCAGGTCTCTTTTGCTGAGAGAAGGCTGATCTGAGACAGAAGCGCTGGCTCGTTGTATCAGTAGCTGCCAGTGTACTGGAGTCAATACTAAAAGTTATCGGTTTAGCTTTTAGCTCTAACTTCTGTGAAATTTCTTAGGGGTTTATCAGTTTAGCTGTATAAAAGTTAACTTTCCAGCTAGCGGATTATCGGTTATCGAAGCTAACTTTTTGGTTGGCTGTGCCCACCACCACTGTGAGAAATACCGCGACTGGTTGCGTTATTCTAGTTCTTTAATTTTCAAAGATTCTGAGCAAATGCATTCTGATGTTTCCTTTAGCATGTGTAGTGACGCAAAATACATGTTTCTATGAAGTATATGAAATACAAAGAATTAGATTTTACACCAGCTTTCTGTGACGCTTAGTTGTACATTCACATGAAAGTGATTTTACCTCCAAAGGGGAAGTTGTAGCCATTATTACAGCCATTGTAGCCACCTCTACTGGTGGTTGGCTCTCACTGCGGTATTGTATCACTTACAGTTCCGGAGCACAGCGGTGTTTTGCTGTATCTGTTAGCTGTTTAATCTGCGCAGTTAGATTGATCTAGGTAAATAGATAAGGATTTGTTTCACAGTGTAATCTTCACGTGCCTTAACTAAAGCACTCCCTCTGCTGAATCACCTCTAAATTATTTACACATTATTCACTTTGTGTGTTTTTAGGAATCCGCTAGCTTAGCGCAGCTACTAGCTCTTAGCCGATTTAGCATGGCGGCTTCGCCTGTCTCTCCTGCACTTTTCTGCTCTGGGTGTG
Organism: Thalassophryne amazonica; assembly: GCF_902500255.1. NCBI lineage: Eukaryota > Metazoa > Chordata > Actinopteri > Batrachoidiformes > Batrachoididae > Thalassophryne > Thalassophryne amazonica. Next base: position 68,044,236 of record NC_047121.1, read on the forward strand.
AAATGTTTAGTTATTCCTTGGCCTCCTTTAGCAGTAATGGTACTTGTAATAAGTGTAGCTTATTCGTAGCTTTGGAGGCCAGGCTGGGTGAATTGGAGACTCGGCTCCGCACCGTGGAAAATTCTACAGCTAGCCAGGCCCCTGTAGTCGGTGCGGACCAAGGTAGCTTAGCCGCCGTTAGTTCCCTTCCAGCAGATCCTGAGCAGCCGGGAAAGCAGGCCGACTGGGTGACTGTGAGGAAGAAGCGTAGCCCTAAACAGAAGCCCCGTGTACACCGCCAACCCGTTCACATTTCTAACCGTTTTTCCCCACTCGGCGACACACCCACCGAGGATCAAACTCTGGTTATTGGCGACTGTTTTGAGAAATGTGAAGTTAGCGACACCAGCAACCATAGTCAATTGTCTTCCGGGGGCCAGAGCAGGCGACATTGAAGGAAATTTGAAACTGCTGGCTAAGGCTAAGCGTAAATTTGGTAAGATTGTAATTCACGTCGGCAGTAATGACACCCGGTTACGCCAATCGGAGGTCACTAAAATTAACATTGAATCAATGTGTAACTTTGCAAAAACAATGTCGGACTCTGTAGTTTTCTATGGACCCCTCCCCAATTGGACCGGGAGTGACATGTTTAGCCACATGTTCTCCTTGAATTGCTGGCTGTCTGAGTGGTGTCCAAAAAATGAGGTGGGCTTCACAGGTAATTGGCAAAGCTTCTGGGGAAAACCTGGTCTTGTTAGGAGAGACGGCATCCATCCCACTTTGGATGGAGCAGCTCTCATTTCTAGAAATCTGGCCAATTTTCTTAAATCCTCCAAACCATGACTATCCAGGGTTGGGACCAGGAAGCAGAGTTGTAGTCTTACACACCTCTCTGCAGCTTCTCTCCCCCTGCCATCCCCTCATTACCCCATCACCGTAGAGACGGTGCCTGCTCCCACACCACCAATAACCAGTAGAAATCTATTTAAGCATAAAAATTCAAAAAGAAAAAATAATATAGCACCTTCAACTGCACCACAGACTAAAACAGTTAAATGTGGTCTATTAAACATTAGGTCTCTCTCTTCTAAGTCCCTGTTAGTAAATGATATAATAATTGATCAACATATTGATTTATTCTGCCTTACAGAAACCTGGTTACAGCAGGATGAATATGTTAGTTTAAATGAGTCAACACCCCCAAGTCACACTAACTGCCAGAACGCTCGTAGCACGGGCCGAGGCGGAGGATTAGCAGCAATCTTCCATTCCAGCTTATTAATTAATCAAAAACCCAGACAGAGCTTTAATTCATTTGAAAGCTTGACTCTTAGTCTTGTCCATCCAAATTGGAAGTCCCAAAAACCAGTTTTATTTGTTATTATCTATCGTCCACCTGGTCGTTACTGTGAGTTTCTCTGTGAATTTTCAGACCTTTTGTCTGACTTAGTGCTTAGCTCAGATAAGATAATTATAGTGGGCGATTTTAACATCCACACAGATGCTGAGAATGACAGCCTCAACACTGCATTTAATCTATTATTAGACTCGATTGGCTTTGCTCAAAATGTAAATGAGTCCACCCACCACTTTAATCATATCTTAGATCTTGTTCTGACTTATGGTATGGAAATTGAAGACTTAACAGTATTCCCTGAAAACTCCCTTCTGTCTGATCATTTCTTAACATTTACATTTACTCTGATGGACTACCCAGCAGTGGGGAATAAGTTTCATTACACTAGAAGTCTTTCAGAAAGCGCTGTAACTAGGTTTAAGGATATGATTCCTTCTTTATGTTCTCTAATGCCATATACCAACACAGTGCAGAGTAGCTACCTAAACTCTGTAAGTGAGATAGAGTATCTCGTCAACAGTTTTACATCCTCATTGAAGACAACTTTGGATGCTGTAGCTCCTCTGAAAAAGAGAGCTTTAAATCAGAAGTGCCTGACTCCGTGGTATAACTCACAAACTTGCAGTTTAAAGAAGATAACCCGTAAGTTGGAGAGGAAATGGCGTCTCACTAATTTAGAAGATCTTCACTTAGCCTGGAAAAAGAGTCTGTTGCTCTATAAAAAAGCCCTCCGTAAAGCTAGGACATCTTACTACTCATCACTAATTGAAGAAAATAAGAACCCCTGGTTTCTTTTCAGCACTGTAGCCAGGCTGACATGCTGCAGCTAGAGTACTGACAGGGACTAGAAGGAGAGAGCATATCTCAACCATATGGGCCTCTCTTCATTGGCTTCCTGTTAATTCTAGAATAGAATTTAAAATTCTTCTTCTTACTTATAAGGTTTTGAATAATCAGGTCTCATCTTATCTTAGGGACCTCATAGTACCATATCACCCCAATAGAGCGCTTCGCTCTCAGACTGCAGGCTTACTTGTAGTTCCTAGGGTTTGTAAGAGTAGAATGGGAGGCAGAGCCTTCAGCTTTCAGGCTCCTCTCCTGTGGAACCAGCTCCCAATTCAGATCAGGGAGACAGACACCCTCTCTACTTTTAAGATTAGGCTTAAAACTTTCCTTTTTGCTAAAGCTTATAGTTAGGGCTGGATCAGGTGACCCTGAACCATCCCTTAGTTATGCTGCTATAGACTTAGACTGCTGGGGGGTTCCCATGATGCACTGAGTGTTTCTTTTTGCTCTGTATGCACCACTCTGCATTTAATCATTAATGATTGATCTCTGCTCCCCTCCACAGCATGTCTTTTTCCTGGTTCTCTCCCTCAGCCCCAACCAGTCCCAGCAGAAGACTGCCCCTCCCTGAGCCTGGTTCTGCTGGAGGTTTCTTCCTGTTAAAAGGGAGTTTTTCCTTCCCACTGTTACCAAGTGCTTGCTCACAGGGGGTCGTTTTGACCGTTGGGGTTTTTCCGTAATTATTGTATGGCCTTGCCTTACAATATAAGGCGCCTTGGGGCAACTGTTTGTTGTGATTTGGCGCTATATAAATAAAATTGATTTGATTTGATTATTATATAATAATCTCATGAACTGATATTGAAATTATGACCAATTTTACCCCCCCACCCATCAACACTCTTCCAAAGAGAGAGAAGAAATTTAGCACGCAGCATTTGAAGGAACCCACCTGGAAAGGTTTCTCTCCTGTGTGTACAAGTTGATGCCTCTTCAGTTTTGAACTCTCCACAAAAGCTTTGCCGCACTCGGCGCAGACGTGCACACGAGGCCCGTGGGTGTGCAGGTGCTTTCTCATCGCCGAGTTGTCTCTAAACATTTTGGTACAGCCCTGAGAAGGAAATCAAAGCCATCACACAGGACATATTTGTGTAACAAAGTGGTTTTAGCAACCCAACCCTGATATAAATTCAGCTTCAAGTTATTTTCATCACAAATAAAAAAAAAGTACTTAAAATGTATGTAGCAACTTCTCAACCCACACCTGAAGCAGAATCAGGAACAATATGTGTGATGAAGCTTTTAAGCACCACTATAAACTAACTGTTACCATTCATCTCTTCATTTACCTCATTCATGACAGTAAAAATGTTCAAGCCTGATGTTTTTTTGGTGGCTCCCCAGGTTCTGACCAGCTTATGGCCATTTAAAGCTGTGAAGGTGCGCTAATTAGCTGAAATTTTGTTAGCGTGTATCTCACAAATTAAGAGAACATGAGCAAAAATATGAGAGCTCTGGATGTTTCTCATGAAGTCCAATCATCTCACAAATATTTACAACATTCTGAGAAAAATCAGCAGATTCTTCACCGATAAAACACAGAATGTCCCATGTGTGTATTGAAATTCATGGTATACTGGAGTGGAGTAGAAATACGCAGAACACTTCACTCACTTTGTGCGGACAGGCTATCGTCCTTGGTGCGTCATCTTCTTTTAATTTTCTTGGTTTCATTCTGAAACAGAAATAATAAATCCATTATTGTAGATGATAACAACCCTCATTCCTTAACTATGAAAACATGTTTTCATGAAACATCTATACTGTTTTTTTTTTTTAAACTAATAACCATTTTTTCCACGGCTGTTTGATAGAGGTGGGCGGATCGATCCTAATATGGATAATATCGATACCAACGCTGGTATTGATATTGAACGATCCTCGTGTAAAAAGATCGATACTCAAACTTTTTTTCTCTCCCACACGCACTGACTGCTGCGCACGCAGATTCATCAAAGTCTACTCTCTGTCTGCAAGAACAGTGCTGTGTCACACAACACGGAGCACCACATCCTTGTACTGTGGTCTGTCAGCCCTCTACCTCAGGAGATTTTAAGTTGTGTTGAGTGATTTTTTTTTTTAAACAAAAATGTTGATTGTGATAAAGTATTTTGTTGTCACGTACAATGTTTGGCGAAATTCTATCCTAGGTCTTTTGGATCCTTTGGATCTATGAAGCTTAAATATGAAAAAGTATCGGTATCGATATCGGCGATACTGGGCCTGTATGTACTTGGTATCGGATCAATACCAAAATTCCTGGTATCGCCCGCCTCTACTGTCAGACTTGCCACAACTTGGCCTGAATGAACAAAACAAGTCCATGGCGGCACTTACCGTGCAAACTCTGCCAGTTGTTTGGGGTCAGACAGGTCGATGCCTGGGATGCCTCCAGGAGGAAGCTTCTTCCCCGTCATGTATTCTGAGTAATCTGGAGGAGAGTTCTCGCCTGTGATTTGCTCTTCGTGGTCTATGTCCTTCTTGTCATCTGAACAGGAGAAATTTCAAAAGCATCAATAACTGAAACAGCAAAGGAGCAGCAGGTCGGAAAGAACATTTCATCGAGTTCTACATCTATGCACCGCGTGACCACCTCCAGCACGTGATAAAGTATTTACAACCACTTTGTGGAGAGTTATTGTTAAACTGTTCATACGTAAGCAAAAACTGTAAAAAACTCACCATCATATTTGGAGTGATGGTTCACTTTTTTGCAAAAAGCAACTACATTAAAGTTGTAGGCTTGTAGCTCATGAATATTTACTACTAACTATTTGACAAGTGAGTCTATAAAATCTTGGACAAGTAAATCCGCAGAGTTAAGCCACCTTGACATTTGCATGAATTTTGGCTGTGCACTGCTGTGCAATTTGTCATGCTAATGCGTGTCATTTAGATGGTACGCTTGAAAAGCCAGCTATTGTAACTGTTGGAAGTTCTGCGTAAACTGTGCGAGGCCCTAAACATCACCATCTCATCCAGTTTTCCCAACTGGGAAGAAAAGGTGCAGATGAACCTGGAGAGGACCCCACCCCGACAGTTTGCTATTGAGAATGCATTTGCCTAACAATGCAAATATAAACAAGACAGCGTAAACTGGCGCACACCCACAAACAGTGTTACTTATTTTGTAATTAAAGAGATGCAGTCTTTCAACACAGAAGAAGAACCAGCATTTGAAAGGATGGACTTGCATTATTATACCAAATCATTGTATCAGTGCCATAAAATGGTCTGAAAATAATGCTGACAATAATTATATTATTGCACCAATAATAAAGATGTCCATTAGCAATAACGTAATGAGTAATGATAACAAGGAACTTTTCTTCTGGCTCTGAATGACAACAAGGTGTCCAGCAGTGTTTTAAATCAAATCAAATCAATTTTATTTATATAGCACCAAATCACAACAAACAGTCACCCCAAGGCGCTTTATATTGTAAGGCAAAAGCCATACAATAATTACAGAAAAACCACAACGGTCAAAACAACCCCCTGTGAGCAAGCACTTGGCAACAGTGGGAAGGAAAACTCCCTTTTATCAGGAAGAAACTTCCAGCAGAACCAGGCTCAGGGAGGGGCAGTCTTCTGCTGGGACTGGTTGGGGCTGAGGGGAGAGAATCAGGAAAAAGACATGCTGTGGAAGAGAGCAGAAGATCAATCACCAATGATTAAAAGCAGAGTGGTGCATACAGAGCAAAAAGGTGAATAAAAAGAAACACTGGGTGCATCATGGGAAACCCCCCAGCAGTCTAAGTCTATAGCAGCATAACTAAGGGATGGTTCAGGGTCACCTGATCCAGCCCTAACTATAAGCTTTTCAAAAGGAAAGTTTTTAAGACTAATCTTAAAAGTAGAGAGGGTGTCTGTCTCCCTAATCCGAATTGGGAGCTGGTTCCACAGGAGAGGAGCCTGAAAGTTGAAGGCTCTGCCTCCCATTCTACTCTTACAAACCCTAGGAACTACAAGTAAGCCTGCAGTCTGAGAGCAAAGCGCTCTATTGGGGTGATATGGTACTATGAGGTCCCTAAGATAAGATGGGACATGATTATTCAAAACCTTATAAGTAAGAAAGAAATTTTAAATTCTATTCTGGAATTATTCCATCCATTTTCTTCCGCTTTATCTGGAGTCGGGTCGCGGGGGCAGCAGCTCAAGCAAAGCCGCCCAGACCTCCCGATCCACACACACCTCCCTCAGCTCCTCTGGGGGAACCCCAAGGTGTTCCCAAGCCAGCCGAGAGATGTAGTCCCTGCAGCGTGTCCTGGGTCTTCCCCGGGGCCTCCTCCCAGTGGGACGTGTCCGGAACACCTCTCCAGCGAGGCGTCCAGGGGGCATCCGGAAAAGATGCCCGAGCCACCTCAACTGACTCCTTTCGACGTGGAGGAGCAGCGGCTCGTCTCCGAGCTCCTCACCCTATCTCTAAGGGAGCGCCCAGTCACCCTGCGGAGGAAACTCATCTCAGCCGCTTGTACTCGCGATCTCGTTCTTTCAGTCATGAGCCAAATCTCATGACCATAGGTGAGGATCAGAACGTAGATCGATCGGTAAATCGAGAGCTTTGCCCCCCTACTCAGCTCTCTCCACGACGGTCCGATACAGCGACCGCATCACTGCAGATGCTGCACCGATTCTGGAATTAACAGGGAACCAATGAAGAGAGGCCAATATGGGTGAAATATGCTCTCTCCTTCTACTCCCCGTCAGTACTCTAGCTGCAGCATTTTGAATTAACTGAAGGCTTTTCAGGGAACTTTTACAGAACGTATTTTAAAATAAAATACTTAATTGTTGTATGAAATTGCAACATGAACAATATCAGTGATTATTTTTTAATCCTTTGCCAAAAAAAAAAAAAAAAAATCATGAAATCTCCATGATCAAAGGCACACACACACACACACACACACACACACACACACACACACACACACACACACACGTACGTACACAGAGGCCACTTTGCTATATATGTAAAAATCAGTCACTGTGATACATCTACTGATGAGATCTTCCAACAAGCCACGCATCAAATGTAAGGGTAACAGAACAATGACTGAAAGTGAAATAAGGCGATGCATCTGTGACCTGACCTACTTAGGAAGACCGAATAGTGCATTCGATTTCCTGAATACCACAGTGACACCTCGCGTTATTCAGCTCAGTGCAGCAGACTACGTCCAACAAAGCAGTGACTTTTAAAGAAATCCTTCTCTGTTCTGCACAATGAAGCTGTGACTTTGGTGGTACTCCACTATGCACAGTTTCTCCAAACACATCCACAGAAGCCTGTAAGTACTTCAGGGTTCTCTTGAATGTGTTGGTGGCTTCCTTCACTAGTCTTCTTCTTGCACCAACAATCATTTTTGAGACCCGGCTCTAGCATACAGATTTACTACACAGTAACATACCGTGTAGCAACACATTTTTACTGAATGAAATCACCCTACAACAGATTCCACTTGTTTACAAGCATTTTTTTCTCTCCACAGTGAAGCGTTCTGGTTCAATTACATCATTCATTACTTCATATTATTGAATGCCTTGTGCTCACCCTTAATTTATTCCTGTTCATTAAAAATCCTGGTAATAACCCTACAAATTTAGACACAGGCTGTGTCCCCATTCAGCAGCTGCAAACTTCTAAGGCTGTAATCATCATCCCATTTATGTCATAAGCGGCGTGACCAGGAGGTCCCATTTCAAAGGCTGCTTAAGAAGCGGCCGATGTTCACAGTCCTCGTTTCCCCCACAAAGGATACATCAGGTGGATCCTTCACGGTTCAAATAATACCACACATTATTGCACAAGTTTTTTTCAAGACAAAACAGTTGGTAAATATACCAAAAAAGGATGCTTTTAGGCTCTGCATAGACCCTTTTAAATAAGTAATACTTGTCAGTAAAGCATAAATAAGTAGTGATTACCAAACTACGGGTTACGCCCACTACTCCAGCTTGGTGCAGCTGTCAAGGTTGCCAAGCAACAGGAGGAAACGCACCAGCAAAATGCTCTGAGGGCTAGACAGTCTCATTTGTGAACAGTTTGTTCAGGCCTTCACGGTGTCTGAAGTTTCGTGGGATACAACCCTTAGAAAGGTGCAGATTCTGAAATGGGACACACAGCCATATTCTCTAACTTGGAAATGTTCATGTTTCTGTTCTGCACAATTTGCAAACAGGAAACATTGCACAACTGGATTTGGCCCATATTAGCATTACACCACAATGCAAGACTCGATTTCTCGAGACCTCAGAACCACATGTATTAATGTCATATGTTTTAGTCCATATCTCTATTTGTCCTATCATGATAGTTTTTTAAAATGTGTTTCTCGTGGAATTCTCTTCAAGAATCATATACTGAATTTTATTGACAGCACACTGAAAAAAAAAGTATTGCCAATCCCAAAATAAAGGGTAAATTTGTGTTCTGAGGCATTGAGGTGTCATTGTGCAGCAGGGCCAGCTGGCTACCACTGTTTCAGTAAAAACAGTGTGATTTTACATTATGTTCTGCTATATAAAGTCTAGATCCTGTGGTGACTACAGGATGGCTGGACAGCTTGCTGCCTAAAACCATGCTGTAGTCAGTGGTGTACATGCTGTCTACATGGTAACATTCACTATACAGTGAATATCAATTCAGTGGTGTATGCCGGGCTGACTTAGTTAAAACAAAATTTCTGGAAAATTGACCCCTTGTCAGTGTGCTGTCGATAAAATTCAATATGTGATTCTTGAAGAGAATTATGTGAAGAACACATTTAAAAAAATAGCTCAATAGGACAAATATTGAGAGATATGGACCAAAATGTATGACATTAATACATGTGGTATCTAGATCGCAGCAGATCCGAGGTCGTATCAGTACCGCTGGTACCGTCGTCTCCAGACATCCAAAACTCCCAGAAGTGTTCAAAGACGTGGTCCATAAGTGGATGTATAGTTCAAATTTCTAAAGCTTTTATCAATATCTGAAAAAATTCAACCTTAACCCTTATTGTCGGCCTAACTTGTAAGATGAAATAAAGTGCACAGTTGCGCGGCAGCTGAGACATTAGCTTCTGATGCTTGAAGCATGCAGCACCGTTCCAGGAATGGTGGTCAGATCCAGGAGTGAAAAATAAACCAATAAATCTGATTTTGTCTGAGTATGCAAACTGCATGTGACGTATGTGTCGAAAAACTTATCTTAAGAAACTGTAAGAAACAAATAATAATTAAGTGGCTACTGATATGGAACAGAGTTCCTTTGTCTTGCATGGCATCCGAGAACAAACTGCTATGATTACCACAAAAAACGGACATCTCAGTCAATACAGAATGCCTAATCTCCCCCCCAACAGGACCAATTAGGGCAATTATCAAAGGTTGTCAAACTTCAGGTTAGGGTCAGGAATCTTGACTGGTTAATTCGCAGTTCACACCCAATACTGTATAAACAGCAACAGCCTAAAAAGCATCAAGTCTGTCCAATTACTTATGACTGTACCAAGCAGAACAAGCATAGTCAATGCCACTTTGACTATGCTTGTTCTGCTTGGTTTGTCTAAGAAATTTAAGTCCAGACTGCAAGTGGCTCAGAATAAGGTTATTAGGTTTATGTTAAATCTTCCCCCACATCATCACATAGGGGCTGAAGATTTTAAACATGTTGGTATGTTACCGATTGAGTATCGAGTAAGCTAGCTAAAGTTAAGTCATGTGTATACAATGCTCCTGATTATATGAAATCTTCTATTAACTGTACCAGAAATAGTCAGGCATCTTTCATTGTTAATCATGTTGGTAGTTCCAGTAAGAATTCTTTTAGTCATACTGGTGTTAAATTATGTAATGATCTCCCTATTTCTGTTAAATTGTTAAGGACTAAAGATGTTTTTAAGAAAAGTGTTAAGGAATTTTTTTAAGTCTAAACTTTTAGTTGATAGTCATCGGGATTTTGTTTACTATTAATTATTTTTTTTCCCAGGACCACAATGGAAATCAGTGTTTACGCTTTTTTGTGTTATCCTCGGCAATTTTATATCTTGTATGTATTTTTTATGTACTTGTATTTTATTGCCTAATAAATCAAATCAAAGACGTATGTAAAAGGAAAGACGGTTTATAAAAATGTGATCTGATAAACCCATTGAGTTAAAGCACAAACAACCCTACAAGCACGTCTCGATTATTGCATTTCAACTTATAGCCATTTTGAGCAGCTGCTGATCTACACACGACATGTTTAAAACTACAAAAACAAGCCTAAAAGAATTCAGAATTGTTTAGTAGCTGTAAAGTCCGAGCGCTCCGTGAAGGCAGCACCGAACTGCGCCATAGCGGCCTAGCGGGAAGCTGCCGCACGCGCTCCCACACTCGCCGCCATCTTCGTCGGACAAATAAACGCCATTTTTTCGGGCCGCCATACTTCGTGTACCGGGGAAATATGGCGGCGCCCATCGCCACGTAAAACATGGCTTCCCATAAAAACAAAAACAAGCCCAAGTGAAGTTTAAGCGGCTCCAAGTCGGCTGTCAGGCTGTAGTTTGGCAGTAGACGAGGCCGCCGCTGAGGCCCCGGTACACGCGGAGAACAAAGCCAGCTGGCAGGACTCAGAACTTACCGGATGCCCACATAGTCACCGAGAACTCTCCCTCCAGAGTCTTGATCTGGACCTGCTTCTGCTCCCACTTCCCGCTCAGGTAGCTCTTCTTGGTCGCTTTCTTCCCGCTGCCAGCCTTCCTGGACCGGCCCGCTTTCCCGGACACCGTAACCAGAGTCTGTTCCATGTAGTCCTCCTCCACGGCGGGCACCGGGATCAGGATCTGGTCCTCGAACCCATCGTCCGCATGCAGGTCGGAGTCGTCTTCCCCCACAACCTCCTCCCGGGTCTGGACCAGGATCACCTCCTGGTGCTGCGGGTGGTCGAGCGGCTGTAAGGCGATCATCGCCTGCTGTTCTCCGTCTTCTCCCACAACTGTCGTCTCGATCGTCTCCACTTCGATTTCGTGCAGTTCTACTATTTCCGTCGGCATTTCTGAGTCGTCCGTTTCTATGTACAGTGTCTCCTCGGTCGCCATGGTTCGGTTCGACTTGTCCTCCTGCTTTAAAGAAAGCTGTTTTCTTGTGGGGTTTTTTGTTTTTGCTTTCCTCCCGTCGGCTCGCAGCCTTCCTTCCTTCTTCTCCAACAACTCTGTTGTAGTCTCGTCGCCACAATGCTCCAGCCCTCGAACTCTCGCGAGATTTCTACCTAAAGTCCTGGTCAAATGTTTAAAAATACATAAATCATTTAAAATAAGATGTTTTTGTGCCCAAGCCTAAAGCTTTTTCATATATTTTAATTTTTTTTTCTAAATTTGTGTTTTCATGAATATGGTTTTCTGAAATTGTGCTTTTATGAGTATTTTTCCTTGTAGTTTGTATTTTCTTTTCAATAAATGTATTTTTTAGGAAATGTTTTTAATTTATTAGTTCATGTTCTACCTTTTTTGTAACTTTTTCTTATTTTATTTTTTTTTTTTCAGAATTATGAGCCGTCACAAAATGTCGCAAGAACGTCTCATTAGGTGATTTGAATATGGAGGTATAATGTATTCAATTTAGGAAAAAGCTGTTTTTGTGAATTGTTTTTCTGGACTTCTGTTTCTATGAATTCTGCTTGGAAATTGTTTTTCATTATTAATTTCAGTTTTTCTGTAATGTCTAATCCATGAATTTGTTTATGAATGTTTTCATGAATTTTTGTGACGCATTTATGTTTATGAGTTAACTCAAAATCCTGTAAGAACCTCTCAGAGGGTGTAATGCCAGAAGAAAAAAAAGCCCTGTTTTTTTCTGAAATAGTTTTTATATATTAATTTTTCTGAACTTTTGTTTCTCTGATTTTTTTCTTGAATTCTTAACGTCAACCTTGATTAATATAAGACTGGGAAATTTGCGATGTTACAGCAGCAAAGGGATAGTTACAGTACAGTTGTGAAAAACACAGAAGACAAGTACTGTGCGTGAATAACAATAACAATATATGCAGTAAAAATACACTATTTAAAAGCAGAAAAAACTCAACAGTTAAAATGAATGTTTGGTAATTATTGTACATGAAATATCAAGTATTATTGCACATGAGTGATTCAAGGAACACCTTGGGGTTCCCCCGGAGGAGCTGGGGGAGGTGTGTGTGGATCGGGAGGTCTGGGCGGCTTTGCTTGAGCTGCTGCCCCCACGACCCGACTCCGGATAAAGCGGAAGAAAATGGATGGATGATTCAAGTCTTATTGCAACATTTGCATCACATTTTACCAAAAATTGGAAGCAAACTTTAAGTTTTTGACCCTGTACAAACTGACACGACCTTTGTCACCATTTTTGCTGTTTTTACCCCATAACGCCATAACATTCAGTCACAGATAGTCCAAATTATACGTTTTTGGAATGGTTATGATCAAGCGAATAATGTGAAATAGTTTTCAACTTCATTAGAGCATTTTTTAAAATTTGACCCCTGTGTAATTCTTCAGTTGATCCCTACCTGACTGCCTATTGAAAATTCAGATGGCCAATCGGTTGTTTCAAAAGAGTGATGTCTAAGGAGTATTTGTGCCGAATTTGATGCTTGTATCGCCATTTGCATCCGCTCTAAATATTCTCTTAGTTGCTGCATAGCCCGACAACCGGCCCGGCTATGAATTGGGCCGATACTGGCCTCCATTTTGGTGTGACATTTCCCACTCCTAAATGACCAATAAGAGAGCAGCGCTGGAATTCCCTCTCCTAAATGACCAATAGGAGAGCAGCACCTGTGCCACATCAACGTGAGGCTGACGTCAGCGTCTCGGCCGCCAACCAGTTACAGGCTAGGAGAGAGAGGCCAGTATCTGGTAGAGGTGGGCGATACCGGGAATTTTGGTATTGATCCGATACCAAGTAAATACAGGCCCAGTATCGCTGATATCAATACTGATACTTTCTCATATTTAAGTTTCATAGATCCAAAGGATCCAAAAATCCTAGGATAGAATTTCGCCAAACATTGTACGTGACAACAATATACTTTATTGTCACAATCAACATTTTTGTTTAAAATATTATCACTCAGCACAACTTAAAATCTCCTGAGGTAGAAGGCTGACAAACCACAATACAAGGGTGCACTGCTCCGTGTTGTGTGACACAGCGCAGCGCTGCTGTTACAGACAGAGAGTAGACTTTGATGAATCTGCGTGCGCAGCAGTCAGTGCGTGCAGGAGAGAAAAAAGCTTGAGTATCGATCTTTTTACATGAGGATCGTTCAGTATCAATACCAGCGTTGGTATCGATATTATCGATATTAGGATCGATCCACCCACCTCTAGTATCTGGCCGGTTGTCGGGCTAGCTGCTACACTACAGGCCCAGTGGCCACCAGGGTGCTAGGGTAATGCCCAGGCAGATCCAACTTTACGTGCCCGATCTTGGGAATAGAGCGCTGGCCCTTTGAGATTCACCAGAAGCCATAAAGATATATCACTTTAGTAAATAAATTGGCCTTGCATTAGTTAATGAATTTGGTGAACTTGCTTTGTTAATCCCAAACCAGCACTGAAAAAGACTTCAGGACTTGTACAGAAACTGGGTGTTACAGGAGCAGATCAGCCAGATAGATAGTGCAAGAAATTGAGGTAAAAAACAGGATTTTAAAGCAAATGTTTTTTGTTTTTTGAGGCCACTAAAAATCTTGTTGGGGGGGTGCTACAGCTGGAAACCTCACCCTAGAACCGCCTGTGAGTTTTAATCAGTAAGCTGTAGCAACAAGTTACTGCATAATGTCTCTGTAAAAACCTAATTACATCTCTCTCAGTGGGAAGTGTCACGCCACATGTCAGCAGGTGCACAGCGGGGCGGGTCCTCCTTCGTCCTGTGGGCGGGGCTTGAGGCCACCTGTGTCGGTGGGTGTGACTGGATACTGGCGAGGTTTTATGCTAAACACACACAGACACACAGGCAGAGTTAGACCGGGGACAGTCATGGGGAAGCAGACAGGTGGACGAGTGGACTTTGAGTGGGTTTATACCGACCAGCCGCACACGTCACGGAGAAAAGAAATTCTGGGTAAGAATGCACACAGCAGCTTGTCTTTCCACAGCCGAGCTGATGACTCGGTTAAAGCGGGGTTTTGGCTTTTTTTTTTTTCCTAAATCATAGCCGGTTTAAACCTGTTTGCAAACTGTCACAGCGGATCCCCAACGGACGCAAAAAAGACAAAACGCACAAACCGGCGTATTAGTTACCGACAAACTTTTAATTATTATTATTATTATTATATGTTGTTGTTAACTTTCGGAGGAGAAATTTGTCGAAACTGACAATTTTTAAAAAACTGCAATAATATTGGCGAATTTTTTGTGACAAACGGACGCAAAAAAACAAACAAATAAAAAACGCACAAAACGGCGGATTAGTTACCGGTAATACAAACATTTTAAATTATTATTATTATTAACTTTCGGAGAGAAATTTGTCGAAACTGACAATTAAAAAAAAAAAAAAAACTGCAATAATATTGGCGAATTTTTGTGTGACAAACGGACGCAAAAAAAAAACAAAAAAAAAAACGCACAAACCGGCGTATTAGTTACGGTAATACAAACATTTAAAGTAACATTATTATTATTATTAACTTTCGGAGAGAAATTTGTCGAAACTGACAACTTAAAAAAACTGCAATAATGGCGAATTTTTGTGTCAAACAGGTGACACAACTTATAAAGGTTTTAGACAATTTAATGTGCCCACAACTTTTGGAAAAAATAACGAAAATCTGCTGATTGAATTAATTTAGTATGGCACAAAATGCAAAAAGATATAATGCCCATTTAAATATCTGGATAACAACGTGTAGACACTTATTTCCGCTGTGGTTCATAGCAAAACGTTTATTTATGTCAATATTGTATTTAGAAATCATAATATGCAAAATGTTTTTTTGGTAGATTAAATGGCATTTAAAAAATGTGAGCTATAGTTTTTAAAAAGCATGTACTCTTATAATAAACATTTATTATTTATTAGGCATGTTTGAATATTTCAAATTAGATTTTTCTGTTGACCCACTGATGAAAAGATGCCCAACAGACTATTTGTATCAAAACTGTAGGCTGCCTAAAGGTTTTGTGCAATATCTGTGTGGATTTCTTTGGATGTTGTGCAGATGTAAGCCCCATTGTTTCCTCTGGGTTATAATTTAAATTTGAATATTATTTGTTTTTCATGACCTCATTCAAGCAAAATCATGAAAGAGAAAAAAGGGAGTGTCAATGTGAACATATAATTAAAGAAAGTTCCAACAGAGCACACTGATGTACAGTCTCATCTATAACAAAAATAAGAAATTGGCAATAATAATAATATTAATGTTTGTTGAACCCAAACACATGCTCCAAATTTTCTATGTGCAGCATTATCCATTTACAAACTTAAATGATTCAAACCCCTCAACTAACTCAAAAACGACACATGCCATCATACATCTTAAAATTAAAAGGGCACATAAGTGAGTTTAAAAAAAAAAAAAGATTCAAATTTGGTTACTGTTAATGCACCAAAAAAAAGTTTGTTTTGACTGTGCAACATGCAATATTTGTCTGCCACCTGCTCTAAGATTGTTGTATGGAATAATCTTTATCACTTGCATGATGGAAATTAGGAGCAGGAGTGGGTAAACGTGTGCATGTAGCTTGGAATATATATATATTATATTATATTATATTGACTCTTAGTCTTGTCCATCCAAATTGGAAGTCCCAAAAACCAGTTTTATTTATTATCTATCGTCCACCTGGTCGTTACTGTGAGTTTCTCTGTGAATTTTCAGACCTTTTGTCTGACTTAGTGCTTAGCTCAGATAATTATAGTGGGCGATTTTAACATCCACACAGATGCTGAGAATGACAGCCTCAACACTGCATTTAATCTATAATTAGACTCAATTGGCTTTGCTCAAAATGTAAATGAGTCCACCCACCACTTTAATCATATCTTAGATCTTGTTCTGACTTATGGTATGGAAATTGAAGACTTAACAGTATTCCCTGAAAACTCCCTTCTGTCTGATCATTTCTTAATAACATTTACATTTACTCTGATGGACTACCCAGCAGTGGGGAATAAGTTTCATTACACTAGAAGTCTTTCAGAAAGCACTGTAACTAGGTTTAAGGATATGATTCCTTCTTTATGTTCTCTAATGCCATATACCAACACATTGCAGAGTAGCTACCTAAACTCTGTGAGTGAGATAGAGTATCTCGTCAATAGTTTTACATCCTCATTGAAGACAACTTTGGATGCTGTAGCTCCTCTGAAAAAGAGAGCTTTAAATCAGAAGTGCCTGACTCCGTGGTATAACTCACAAACTCGCAGCTTAAAGCAGATAACCCGTAAATTGGAGAGGAAATGGCGTCTCACTAATTTAGAAGATCTTCACTTAGCCTGGAAAAAGAGTCTGTTGCTCTATAAAAAGCCCTCCGTAAAGCTAGGACATCTTACTACTCATCACTAATTGAAGAAAATAAGAACAACCCCAGGTTTCTTTTCAGCACTGTAGCCAGGCTGACAAAGAGTCAGAGCTCTGTTGAGCCGAGTATTCCTTTAACTTTAACTAGTAATGACTTCATGACTTTCTTTGCTAATAAAATTTTAACTATTAGAGAAAAAATTACTCATAACCATCCCAAAGACGTATCGTTATCTTTGGCTGCTTTCAGTGATGCCGATATTTGGTTAGACTCTTGTTAACCAACTCTTGTTCTGTCTGAGTTATTTTCATTAGTTACTTCCTCCAAACCATCAACATGTCTATTAGACCCCATTCCTACCAGGCTGCTCAAGGAAGCCCTACCATTAATTAATGCTTCGATCTTAAATATGATCAATCTATCTTTGTTAGTTGGCTTTTTAATAGATTAAATGCAGTGTTGAGGCTGTCATTCTCAGCATCTGTGTGGATGTTAAAATCGCCCACTATAATTATCTGAGCTAAGCACTAAGTCAGACAAAAGGTCTGAAAATTCACAGAGAAACTCACAGTAACGACCAGGTGGACGATAGATAATAACAAATAAAACTGGTTTTTGGGACTTCCAATTTGGATGGACAAGACTAAGAGTCAAGCTTTCAAATGAATTAAAGCTCTGTCTGGGTTTTTGATTAATTAATAAGCTGGAATGGAAGATTGCTGCTAATCCTCCGCCTCGGCCCGTGCTACGAGCATTCTGACAGTTAGTGTGACTCGGGGGTGTTGACTCATTTAAACTAACATATTCATCCTGCTGTAACCAGGTTTCTGTAAGGCAGAATAAATCAATATGTTGATCAATTATTATATCATTTACCAACAGGGACTTAGAAGAGAGAGACCTAATGTTTAATAGACCACATTTAACTGTTTTAGTCTGTGGTGCAGTTGAAGGTGCTATATTATTTTTTCTTTTTGAATTTTTATGCTTAAATAGATTTTTGCTAGTTATTGGTGGTCTGGGAGCAGGCACCGTCTCTACGGGGATGGGGTAATGAGGGGATGGCAGGGGGAGAGAAGCTGCAGAGAGGTGTGTAAGACTACAACTCTGCTTCCTGGTCCCAACCCTGGATAGTCACAGTTTGGAGGATTTAAGAAAATTGGCCAGATTTCTAGAAATGAGAGCTGCTCCATCCAAAGTGGGATGGATGCCGTCTCTCCTAACAAGACCAGGTTTTCCCCAGAAGCTTTGCCAATTATCTATGAAGCCCACCTCATTTCAAAAGCTACTGTGTTGGTGGTGTCCTTTGAATGCAACCTTTATGACATGTGAGCTCAGCCTGCTCCTACAGGCTGCAGATAATACAAACCAAAAAAAACAAAAAACACTATTCATGTCCCCAAAGCACATGTCAATCAAAAGACACCATGTGGTTGGGGCAATGTGCTGCTTCAGTCAGAGGGCATAATTAGAAACAAAACGCTTTAATAATTAAACCCTCAGAGGTGTCAAACATCCCATCAGCTGCTAGATGTTTCTGACACAAACCAGCAACAATGTGGTGGCGAGAAATGCTCACTTTCTGGCAGCAAAATGAGTTTCAGTTTTTTAAAGTATGTCTGATAACAGATTATTGTTCTTGTTACAATGATTATTGTTTTATTATCGTTTGACTTTTGGCTGCTCCCAGTTTATTGGATCACCACAGCGGCTCCAGTACAGATTTACATTGGGATTTGGCACACAAGCTTTATGACAGAACTCCAGTTCTATACATGGAGGAACACAAACAGCCCCTGGTCTTCCCAAGTGGTCTCCCAGCCAAGTACTAATGAGGACCTAGTCTGCCTTGCTCCTGAGGTGTGACAGGATCATGTGCATACAGAGCAGCATGGCTGATCATCTTCATACCATTCTGATGTGTGTGAAGTTGATAAAGATCGTATGGGCCTTTTTTTGTGTGTCAGCACAGTTTGGACATGCAATGTGGCTTGGTGACAGAAAACTGAATTAGAGGCATGCTTTGTTGAAGAACACTGGTCTTTCAGGGATCCTCCTCGACTCCCCCCGACTGTTTAGAAGCCTTTCTTCTCTTTTCATGCATATCAGTGCGTCTGTGTTTGTCATGAATGTGGAATGTGTCCTGTTACCTAGCAGGCCCACACGCTTTGTCAACAGCACCTGCTATCAGCGTGATATTGTTTCAAGAGTCACAGCAGAAGATGAGGCTGGTACATCCATTGAAACGATGTGTAATTTTCTCCCTGGAATTAATGTGTTACCTGGCATTTCAATAATCAGACAAAAATTATTAAATAAATAATAATTTAAAAAAAATCACTGGGATGTGCTGTAATATTAATTAGGATCTGCACTGAAGTAAACAATCTGTAAATTATCTGGCAGTTAATCTAAAAATTACAGTTGTGGGTCCAACTTCTGAAAGATTTACTGCATTTCTCAGTTACACACACATCAAATCAGTTTTATTTATATAGCGCCAAATCACAACAAACAGTTGCCCCAAGGCGCTTTATATTGTAAGGCAAAAGCCATACAATAATTACGGAAAAACCCCAACGGTCAAAACGACCCCCTATGAGCAAGCACTTGGCAACAGTGGGAAGGAAAAACTCCCTTTTAACAGGAAGAAACCTCCAGCAGAACCAGGCTCAGGGAGGGGCAGTCTTCTGCTGGGACTGGTTGGGGCTGAGGGAGAGAACCAGGAAAAAGACATGCTGTGGAAGAGAGCAGAGATCAATCACTAATGATTAAATGTAGAGTGGTGCATACAGAGCAAAAAGAGAAAGAAACACTCAGTGCATCATGGGAACCCCCCAGCAGTCTAAGTCTATAGCAGCATAACTAAGGGATGGTTCAGGGTCACCTGATCCAGCCCTAACTATAAGCTTTAGCAAAAAGGAAAGTTTTAAGCCTAATCTTAAAAGTAGAGAGGGTGTCTGTCTCCCTGATCCGAATTGGGAGCTGGTTCCACAGGAGAGGAGCCTGAAAGCTGAAGGCTCTGCCTCCCATTCTACTCTTACAAACCCTAGGAACTACAAGTAAGCCTGCAGTCTGAGAGCGAAGCGCTCTATTGGGGTGATATGGTACTATGAGGTCCCTAAGATAAGTTGGGACCTGATTATTCAAAACCTTATAAGTAAGAAGAAGAATTTTAAATTCTATTCTAGAATTAACAGGAAGCCAATGAAGAGAGGCCAATATGGGTGAGATATGCTCTCTCCTTCTAGTCCCCATCAGTACTCTAGCTGCAGCATTTTGAATTAACTGAAGGCTTTTCAGGGAACTTTTAGGACAACCTGATAATAATGAATTACAATAGCCCAGCCTAGAGGAAATAAATGCATGAATTAGTTTTTCTGCATCACTCTGAGACAAGACCTTTCTAATTTTAGAGATATTGCACAAATGCAAAAAAGCAGTCCTACATATTTGTTTAATATGCGCATTGAATGACATATCCTAATCAAAAATGACTCCAAGATTTCTCACAGTATTACTAGAGGTCAGGGTAATGCCATCCAGAGTAAGGATCTGGTTAGACACCATGTTTCTAAGATTTGTGGGGCCAAGTACAATAACTTCAGTTTTATCTGAGTTTAAAAGCAGGAAATTAGAGGTCATCCATGTCTTTATGTCTGTAAGACAATCCTGCAGTTTAGCTAATTGGTGTGTGTCCTCTGGCTTCATGGATAGATAAAGCTGGGTATCATCTACGTAACAATGAAAATTTAAGCATAATAATAATAATACTGCCTAAGGGAAACATGTATAAAGTGAATAAAATTGGTCCTAGCACAGAACCTTGTGGAACTCCATAATTAACCTTAGTCTGTGAAGAAGATTCCCCATTTACATGAACAAATTGTAATCTATTAGATAAATATGATTCAAACCACCGCAGCGCAGTGCCTTTAATACCTATGGCATGCTCTAATCTCTAATAAAATTTTATGGTCAACAGTATAAAAAGCAGCACTGAGGTCTAACAGGACAAGCACAGAGATGAGTCCACTGTCTGAGGCCATAAGAAGATCATTTGTAACCTTCACTAATGCTGTTTCTGTACTATGATGAATTCTAAAACCTGACTGAAACTCTTCAAATAGACCATTCCTTTGCAGATGATCAGTTAGTTGTTTTACAACTACCCTTTCAAGAATGTTTGAGAGAAAAGGAAGGTTGGAGATTGGCCTATAATTAGCTAAGATAGCTGGGTCAAGTGATGGCTTTTTAAGTAATGGTTTAATTACTGCCACCTTAAAAGCCTGAAAAACTAGGTTTAAGGATATGATTCCTTCTTTATGTTCTCTAATGCCATATACCAACACAGTGCAGAGTAGCTACCTAAACTCTGTAAGTGAGATAGAGTATCTCGTCAATAGTTCTACATCCTCATTGAAGACAACTTTGGATGCTGTAGCTCCTCTAAAAAAGAGAGCTTTAAATCAGAAGTGTCTGACTCCGTGGTATAACTCACAAACTCGTAGCTTAAAGCAGATAACCCGTAAGTTGGAGAGGAAATGGCGTCTCACTAATTTAGAAGATCTTCACTTAGCCTGGAAAAAGAGTCTGTTGCTCTATAAAAAAGCCCTCCGTAAAGCTAGGACATCTTTCTACTCATCACTAATTGAAGAAAATAAGAACAACCCCAGGTTTCTTTTCAGCACTGTAGCCAGGCTGACAAAGAGTCAGAGCTCTATTGAGCTGAGTATTCCATTAACTTTAACTAGTAATGACTTCATGACTTTCTTTGCTAACAAAATTTTAACTATTAGAGAAAAAATTACTCATAACCATCCCAAAGACGTATCGTTATCTTTGGCTGCTTTCAGTGATGCCGGTATTTGGTTAGACTCTTTCTCTCCGATTGTTCTGTCTGAGTTATTTTCATTAGTTACTTCATCCAAACCATCAACATGTTATTAGACCCCATTCCTACCAGGCTGCTCAAGGAAGCCCTACCATTATTTAATGCTTCGATCTTAAATATGATCAATCTATCTTTGTTAGTTGGCTATGTACCACAGGCTTTTAAGGTGGCAGTAATTAAACCATTACTTAAAAAACCATCACTTGACCCAGCTATCTTAGCTAATTATAGGCCAATCTCCAACCTTCCTTTTCTCTCAAAAATTCTAGAAAGGGTAGTTGTAAAACAGCTAACTGATCATCTGCAGAGGAATGGTCTATTTGAAGAGTTTCAGTCAGGTTTTAGAATTCATCATAGTACAGAAACAGCATTAGTGAAGGTTACAAATGATCTTCTTATGGCTTCGGACAGTGGACTCATCTCTGTGCTTGTTCTGTTAGACCTCAGTGCTGCTTTTGATACTGTTGACCATAAAATTTTATTACAGAGATTAGAGCATGCCATAGGTATTAAAGGCACTGTGCTGCGGTGGTTTGAATCATATTTGTCTAATAGATTACAATTTGTTCATGTAAATGGGGAATCTTCTTCACAGACTAAAGTTAATTATGGAGTTCCACAAGGTTCTGTGCTAGGACCAATTTTATTCACTTTATACATGCTTCCCTTAGGCAGTATTATTAGACGGTATTGCTTAAATTTTCATTGTTACGCAGATGATACCCAGCTTTATCTATCCATGAAGCCAGAGGACACACACCAATTAGCTAAACTGCAGGATTGTCTTACAGACATAAAGACATGGATGACCTCTAATTTCCTGCTTTTAAACTCAGATAAAACTGAAGTTATTGTACTTGGCCCCACAAATCTTAGAAACATGGTGTCTAACCAGATCCTTACTCTGGATGGCATTACCCTGACCTCTAGTAATACTGTGAGAAATCTTGGAGTCATTTTTGATCAGGATATGTCATTCAAAGTGCATATTAAACAAATATGTAGGACTGCTTTTTCGCATTTACGCAATATCTCTAAAATCAGAAAGGTCTTGTCTCAGAGTGATGCTGAAAAACTAATTCATGCATTTATTTCCTCTAGGCTGGACTATTGTAATTCATTATTATCAGGTTGTCCTAAAAGTTCCCTAAAAGCCTTCAGTTAATTCAAAATGCTGCAGCTAGAGTACTGACGGGGACTAGAAGGAGAGAGCATATCTCACCCATATTGGCCTCTCTTCATTGGCTTCCTGTTAATTCTAGAATAGAATTTAAAATTCTTCTTCTTACTTATAAGGTTTTGAATAATCAGGTCCCATCTTATCTTAGGGACCTCGTAGTACCATATCACCCCAATAGAGCGCTTCGCGCTCAGACTGCAGGCTTACTTGTAGTTCCTAGGGTTTGTAAGAGTAGAATGGGAGGCAGAGCCTTCAGCTTTCAGGCTCCTCTCCTGTGGAACCAGCTCCCAATTCAGATCAGGGAGACAGACACCCTCTCTACTTTTAAGATTAGGCTTAAAACTTTCCTTTTTGCTAAAGCTTATAGTTAGGGCTGGATCAGGTGACCCTGAACCATCCCTTAGTTATGCTGCTATAGACGTAGACTGCTGGGGGGTTCCCATGATGCACTGTTTCTTTCTCTTTTGCTCTGTATGCACCACTCTGCATTTAATCATTAGTGATCGATCTCTGCTCCCCTCCACAGCATGTCTTTTTCCTGGTTCTCTCCCTCAGCCCCAACCAGTCCCAGCAGAAGACTGCCCCTCCCTGAGCCCCGTTTTC
Source organism: Thalassophryne amazonica (assembly GCF_902500255.1). Classification (NCBI taxonomy): domain Eukaryota; kingdom Metazoa; phylum Chordata; class Actinopteri; order Batrachoidiformes; family Batrachoididae; genus Thalassophryne; species Thalassophryne amazonica. The sequence continues at coordinate 68,067,581 of NC_047121.1, forward strand.
TTCTGGAGGTTCTTCCTGTATAAAAGGGAGTTTTTCCTTCCCACTGTAGCAAGTGCTTGCTCACAGGGGGTCATTTTGACCGTTGGGGTTTTACATAATTATTGTATGGCCTTGCCTTACAATATAAAGCGCCTTGGGGCAACTGTTTGTTGTGATTTGGCGCTATATAAAAAAATTGATTGAATTGAAGTCACATAAATGACTAATCGTGCTTTTTTGGGGGGGTGGTTGATGGTTGATTTGATTAGAGCTAAACTTTTCTTAATCCATGAGTTAACGGTCTGGTCCATTTGCAAGTATGCGTCGTGTTCCACCACAAAGTGGTTTCAATCACTCTCCTTTTATGATACCTGGTTACTGATTTATCTTTATGCCCCCGTCAGCGGGCAACTCCACTGTCCACTGACAACTTATCCACAATAGTGCAGCAGATAACTGAAACAATCCTTCAAGTGGTGATACAACAACCAGATCTGTCACAAAGACACCTCAGACATTACTCTTTTGAAAAATAAATAAATAATAAAACGGACTGGCCACTTGAATTTTCAATAGGCAGCCAGGTAGGGGTCAATTGAAGAATTACAGAAGGGTCAAAATTTAAAAATGCTGCAATCAAATTGAAAGCTACACCATATTATTTGTCTGATCAGAGTCCAAACTATGCTTTTCTGGAATATCTGTCACTGAATGTTATGAGGTAAACGCTTGGGAATTCCTATTGTTTAATTAACTTGATCAAAAAGTCTGTAGGAGAAACCAGCATGCTGCACTTATGTGACACTGTGTCCTTAAATGTCTTGTTATCAAAATTAACCAATTTGCATGCAGGTATTACACGTCCAAACAAAAAGTGCACCAGATTTGCAAGTAGGATCACCCGATGGTCCAGCCAGTGCACGCTGGGATAGACGTGCTTCTCCTGTGACTCTGTAAACCTCAGCACTTTGGACTAGATATACTGAACAGCATGATTGTGATTTATTTATTTGTTCATGTCAATGTTTTTTTTTTTTTCCACTTGCACGGTTGAGGGCATTTTCCTTCGACTGGAACCAGCGTGCCCTTTAGAGTACTGTCTTGTGGCAATTAGACCTGTTTCTAATGAACCACTCCCATGTCTCTCCTTGTGCCTCATTTCCCTCGGCAAAACAACACCTCTGCCAATTAAAAAAAAGCCTTTTGTCAGCGCTGCGCCTCCCAGGAGGAAGAAGGTACCATATTACACCATGCCTCAGTGTGTTCTTTGGGGATATGTGTCACAGCACAACAAAAGTCAACTGATCTATGAAAATTATTTTTAAATGAATAGTTTATAGAGAGCCAAGAAAAAAATTTCATGCAGTTTGCAGTCATCTACATAAAGCAGATTTTTTGGACTGGTTGCGTCGTCTTGATTGAGGTGCCAAATTATTCGCAACACACAAACGCTCCCTTCTGTAGTACATCACCATACATTGAGAGATGCCTAGTCATCTGTGATTCTTCACAATCTGAATGTTAGAGCAGGTGTTTTTTGGCCATTTTCATGGAAAATGTGCAGTTTGATTTAATACAAGCTCTGGGTCCATGGGTACTCTGGTTACTGAGCTACAGTAAGGGGCCATTTCACCATAATCTAAGGTCCAAACTGGTGTTTCTAACCATTTTTAGGAAAATATTTAATTGGATCCAATTATTGGTCCATGAGTTGAGCCTCGGTGGTTACTGAGATACAGAGATGGACCATTTCACATACATACTGGAAAATGTCTTTATAAACTGCAAATATTTTTCAGATTAAAGGTCTAAACAGGTTGTTGTTTTCAAGAAAGTGTTTAATAGGAAGAAACAGAAATTCTGGGTACATGAGGAAGACCAAAATGTATTTTCTGGCCTCAATGGTTACTGAGATACTGTGGAAGAGCCATTTCAAAGTCAAAGGTCTAAACAGGTGTTTGTAATCATTTTCAAGAAAATGTTATTTCAAGTAGAAATTTAGGGTCCATGAATAATCTAAACCTGCTCTCTAGTCCCTGTGATTTGAGTAGTCTGAGTTTTGTTGTTTTTGGCTGTTACCATGGTAATGCTTAATTTTGTGAGTGTGTTTCATAAGAACCTATAGAAACGCTTACCTTCCAAATAATTAAACATCAAAATTAAGATGGTATGACTCGCGAGTCTAGAGCTGTGGCATAAAGTTCACACAGTGCTACCCACAAATTTATCATGCAGTAATGGTTTTCTTATTTTAACTAAGATTGAATATTTCTTGACATCCGTAAGTCTATTGTAGATATTTTCCTGTTATATTCTGAAAAACTAATTTAAAATGTCTGTGTATCTCTCATCACACTTGCATTACTGTTTCCAAGTAAATTTCTGATTTCTTTCCCATCTTCCACTTTTCCACCCATTTTCTATTTGGATTTATCAAACGCCTTTTCAATCCACTCATTGTTTCCTTTATTCCACCTGCTTCTATCATCAGCCAAATATCCAGAGATCAAGTCCCTGATGGGTCCAGATCCCCAACTGAAGTGGGTGGTGTCAGGCATGGTCCTCATCCAGCTCTTGGCCTGCTATATGGTTCACACCCTGTCCTGGAAGTGGATCTTCTTCTGGGCCTACGCCTTCGGCGGCTGCATTAACCACTCGTTGACCCTGGCAATCCATGACATCTCTCACAACGTGGCCTTTGGCAACAAGCTGGCCAAATGGAACCGCTGGTTTGCCATGTGGGCCAACGTGCCCATTGGTTTACCCTACTCTGCCTCATTCAAGAAGTACCATGTCGACCATCATCGCTATCTAGGGGGTGATAAGCTCGATGTTGATATTCCTACAGACATGGAAGGATGGTTTTTTTGCACTCCGGCCAGAAAGGTCCTCTGGCTATTTCTCCAGCCATTTTTTTATGCTCTGCGCCCATTGGTGGTCAACCCCAAACCAGTGGGCCGCTGGAGGTCCAGAATGCCATCGTTCAGTTCACAGCAGACTGTGCTTACTACTATCTATGGGGTCTGAAGCCCATTGTTTACCTTGTTGCAGGTTCAATCCTGTGCATGGGCCTGCACCCGATCTCTGGACATTTCATAGCTGAGCATTACATGTTCTTGAAGGGACATGAGACCTATTCTTATTATGGACCACTGAACCTGATCACGTTTAATGTTGGATACCACATGGAGCATCACGACTTCCCAAGCATACCTGGCAGTAAACTACCTCAGGTGAGGAAAATATCTTGAGAAACTGTATATAATTATCAGATCAAATGACAGGATAAGTTAAAAACTTTTAGAAACTGCAGTGATGACTCAACTGTGTGAACATGCTTCATTTTATAATCTAGAGTGAACATTTACTGTTTACAGACTTAAATTTCATGAATTTTCATGTACTGGCCTACTCAATTGAAGTCAGTGTTATTAATCCATGCGATTTCGTCTCTGGGCACTTTGCATGTACAGCGGGTCTAGATATAAATGTATTCTATAATTTGCAGAGACCCAACATTCCTTAGAAAAACAAGCACATGGTGACTGTAGTGAAGAACAACTCTTTTTAACAGGAAGACACCTCAAGCAGAACCAGACTGCATAGAGGGGCTATATGTCATAATCGTAATGGGGTCTGAATTGAAACATTTAAGGGAGGGGGTAGAATTTGTACATGATACCTTTTTATATCCTTCCCATTCATGCTTTCATAGACTATAAACTATATTCTATGAACTGGTGTTCATACCATTTTCATTTTAGCATCAAATTATTTGCAGGATGTGAGCTTCTACAGGTGCCAATGCAGGGGGGCGACCAACTCAGTTCTTGGAGAGTGCCTAACCTACATGTTTTCATGTTTACCTGCTAGACTCACACCTGATTATTTAAATCAAGTGTTTTCCAGGTCTTGATTGGCTGAGCAGGCCTGATTGAGTTAATTAGCTGTCAGTTGTAGAGGCACAGTTGGAAAACTTACAGGACATATATTCTCCAGGAACAGGGGTGGAAACCCAAAGGAAGACTGTCACAAACTGGTGTTGCCACAATAATGGTCAAAAACAATAAAACTCACCAATGAATTAGGTCTCAACCACTGAGGCTTAAATTACTCGGTCACCCCAATTTTGTATTTGCCCAAAATGAACCCTTTTTTTCCTATAAATGACCAGAAATCCCTCTTTTGACCTTTGAGCCTGATCAAATCACTGCTTGCTGCATCTCGATAACCATTGAGGCAATATGGCAGATTTCAGTTTTAAATTACTCTGGTCGAAAAAGTTTCTATTCGATTCAAATTGGGGGGGGGGGGGGGGGGGGGAATCACCATATATTCCTGTTTTTTGTTTTTTTTTCCTGATTTCATTTGTTGGACTTAATTTCACACTGAAAATCAAGAGGATGCAGCCTGTTAGCGACGGAGCAGATTGTGCGATTAGCAAAAATGAGCCCACTCTGTACAGTCTCTACAACAAAAAAACCACAAAACATTTTGGGGTAACAACGTCATCACAGCATTTCAAATTTAGACTGATTGAGATTATTGAACTTCTGCAATGACGTTTTACGCCGAAATGTTTAGTAGTTATGTCAAAAAGCAATTGTACAAACTAGGCAAATTGTTGCTACGTCGCTAGTAGGCTGTGTCCGTGTGATATCTGGCAAGAAACAAAAACAGGAATTCAGCTCTTATTGTTGAGCTCATAGAACTGTTGATAAGCATCAATAATAATTCAATTCAATTTTATTTATATAGCGCCAAATCACAACAAATAGTTGCCCCAAGGCGCTTCAATACAAAAGCCTACTTTAATCAAATCATTGTCAGTTTTGACAGATCAAAGCAGGTAGTTTTTTTTTTTCTTCTTTTATGCGTCACTTAATAGCAGTTAAACGTTTCCTAACATTGACCTTTGTGAGATACTCGAGCAAGTCTCCAACCGTCTTCATTGCATGCCAGTTAATATTAAACTTACTGCTTTGTGTAAAATTATTTGGTTTTGTTGATCTTACGAACTCACACTGTCTCTTTTTTGTTGCTGCCAGGTTAAGCAAATAGCAGCAGAGTATTACGACTCCTTGCCCCAGCACTCATCCTGGACCCGGGTATTATGGGACTTTGTGTTTGACGACAGCATCGGCCCCTATGCCAGAATCAAACGGGAATACAAGCTCAGCAAACAGGAATAGATTTTGTTCTCTTTTGAATGTGAATTTCATTTGTACAAATTTATGGACAAACCGTAAATGTCACTATAGTTTGACTTAAATGTTTGTTTTTCCACATATTGTGTTGTCATTGCCGTACATTTGCTTTTACACTTCGGTCCAGCAGTGAACCCTATCAAAAAAAAGTGGGGGGACAAAACCCTATTTCAGGTGCATACACACTGAAAGGGGCTTAGAGCTGAGGTACAGCTGGATGGTCTCCTTACTATTTTATTTATTCCTGCTACAAACAGATGGCCTTACACTGTGATCCACTTGTGTTCAAAAGGGCAAACAGATGAAAGCAGGAAGCTGCAGACATTTATGACTGATATTTCATTATCTGTGATTAAAGACAAAGACTGAACACAAAACATAATTTTGTGTGACAGGGTTAAAGCATGTTCTCATGAGAATACACAGACTGCACTGCCTTTCAGTCATCTCTATTTTTTTGGAATATTGCACATATACAGTTGGATCCATAAGTATTTGGACAGTGATTTTGTAATTTTGCCTCTGTACAACATCACAGCGGAGGTGACATGAAATGATCCATATGTTCTTGTAGTGTTGACTTTCTGCTTTATTTAAAAGGATTTAACAAAAATAACTTAACCATTTAAGAGTTACAGCCATTTTTATACATAGTCCCTATTTTCTGAGGCCATAAGTAATTGGACAAACTAAACATAAGCACTATTGAGAACATATAGAAATAACTTTCCAGACAGTTTTCTTTCAATAAGTTGAGGGACTGATTATTTCCAAGTCAGTGAATATATTTTTGACAGAGCAGCAACATGTCAACTATTAAATTAGATAACTATTTTGATAATCATTTTGAGTCATTTTGTGAATAAAAAGAAATCTCCAAATTCTCTAATTTCAGCTTCTTAAATGTGAATACTATCTGGTTTATTTTACTAGTTTATTTCTCTTAGTTATGGCCAAAACAAGGCATTTCAAGCATCATCTTGGGCTCTAGAAAACACTGGTCTACAGAGTTCAATGGGTCACCATTTTCTGAGTTTATGGCCCCAAGGAGTAATCAATTAATCCAGAAAATAATAGACCAATTGATTAATTATGAAAATACTCATTAGTTGCTACTTTAATCTTGGACTTCATTTTACATCAATCACTAAATACCAACAGGAGTAGGGAGTGATTCAAAACAAACCTGCATAACCTTGGAAGGAGAAGACTAGTGAGGGAAGCCACCAAAGGACAAGTGTAGAAATAGGAAAAAACAAAACCCTGAATTGTGCAACTTCTGCCGGTTGTATCACCAGTTCGTCTCCTGTCTAAGCAGCAGAGGATTTTCTTAAAACTGATTTGAAATTTCATCTAGTTTGCCACAAGGCACATGGGAGACTCAAGCCTAGATTTGATCCATTTTCTTGTATTTAAAATCCTTCTGTGCTCCGCTCCACCGTGAAGCTGCACTTTCCCCGCTTACCTCCACAACTGCAGAAGCCCATTACTGGGTGTCTTGATGGCTTCCCTCATTAGTCTGCTTCTTGCACTGGATGTAAAAGTGATGAATTGTATTAATATTCCTTATTTTTTTGTCCAATTACTTGTGGGCTCTGAAAATTGAAGGGCTGTATATAAAATAGCTGTAATTCCTAAATAGTTAGTGATCTTTTTTTGTCAAACCCCCTTGAAATAATGCTGAAAGTTTACACCACAAGCGCATCTGGTTTCATTGCAACTCTTTTGTGGTGGTGCACAGAGACAAATACAAAAATTGTCACTGTGCAAATACTTCTGGACCCGGCTGTAAGTCCCCTCTGCTTATGATACAATTTCAAGTGCATATTGCAGAACAGTGCTGAGAGGAAAAGGAGACCTTCAGTGGGACAAGTCTTTTCTTTGGTGACGCCACATTCTGCTCATGAGCAGCTACATCTTGTAAGACGTGCATGCGGCATGATTACGGCTGGAGGGAGCTGTACAAAAATGGTAACGCCTTATAGCAGTGTGACTGTAGTTTCTAATGTCAGCAAATATTCCACCTTCAGTGAGTCTCCTACTTGTGATCTACTTTCCTGCAGGTCTTCATGTGGTTTGAGCTCATGCTGTTGCGTAACCTCGCAGTGGTTATGAGTAATGCACCAGCAATTTAGCCTGCACCTGTAAGTCACAACTGCAAAGGCACACAATTCTCAGACCAGTTTGATTAACAAAACAAACACACACAAAAAAACGTGTGAGGTAAAATCAGCTCTGCTGCCCTCTAAAACTGTCATCCAGACACAAAAACAAGCATAAAAAGCAGCAGTTTAACAAACTCACCTGCACTCTGTAAAACATTTAACAGAATATTTGCTCCTCAGCAACAGAAACTACAATGAATCAGCCAGCGTCCGTTACTATTCACTGCAGCACAGCTGTGCTCTGGGGGTTCCTTTTATTTTGGCCACCCACTGTATGCAAAAACTTGTTGTGATTGTTCAGATCGGTGTGTTGTTGCTATTTAAGTGTGCTGAGTAATAATAAAAAAAAGAGTAAAGGTTCTTTATAAGAACCTGCTACAAACAGTTTGCATCTGATTTTCTGTTTCAAGCCCATTTGTGCGAACCACGTCACTCCCTGATTATTTCACTGTAAGTAATCGATGCCCCGAAGGTGAAACGCTTCTAAACTTTCCACACAGTAAAACTAAACACACTTTTTTTTTCTTTCTTTTCTTGAATGAATTTACTTCCAGCTTTGAAATCAGAACAGTTGAGAGGGGACAGAGTGGATAAAATACAACAGCTGATATTCAACCAAATCTCTTTAGTCACCGTCACACAGATAGACCTCAACGTGTTCATACAGGAGCAAGATTTGCATGTGTCCAGAGAAACAGGCGTGTTATCGCGTTTAAAATCTCTTTCAGGTGGCTGCTTAAATATTTATACATATTGAAGTGGAACATAATTACTGAGCTCAAAGTGCAAACTTTCAGCTTTGATTTGAAGGAGTTTGTAACAATGGAGGAACTGCTCTCAGGTTTCAATTCAAGATCTCTGCTGGTACGATACATCTGACTTAGCTAATCAGGAATGCTTAGATCTGGTAAGAATAAAAGGTTCTTGGGACTTTCAAGGGACTGTTGCACTTCCATTTGGACTCTGCTGCCGTCAATTGCCAATATGACGTGTACCGACTTGTTAGGCTAAAGAAGGTCAATGGTTAGGCTAACCTGGGTGGCCGAACCCAACCTCACATATGTGCAAGATGTAATTTACAACCGCAAGTTTGATCAGGATCCATGAAGACGTTGTCCAGTTGTTGCATACACTAGGTTTTAGAGACTCTGCCCCCCCATGGCCAAAATTACAAATGAAATACACCCAACGGTGAACTTGTCCGAGGTCTTGGTGAGGTAACGTTGTGTACCAACTTGACACATCAGGTGTCTCTCCCCCCCCCACCCACCAAGACATTACATGTACATGAACCACAGACGGATTGAGCTAAACCAGAGATGGCAAAAAGCTCAGGTGAGGCCAAATCAAACTGGTATCTCAAAGGTCAAAATGGTGAGATAGATGACAAGAATTCTGTCACTGTCCTTTCCAAACAGTAACCAAATCAAGAACACCATTCAGGAACTCGACATCTATAGCCAAAAATATTTAATAATGTCTGTAGAGTAATGGGAAAAATATCCTACAGATTAGACAAAGATCAATTTGCACTAGAAATCAGAGAAAGGATGGAATGCTTGTCCAACTGAAGTACAGTGTAAGTAGTTCTATGTTGTGGATATCCTAAAGTATGATAGAAATCCTATGAGAAAGAGATATAACATGTCAAAGGGGTTCCTATAGGAAAAAAGTTCTTCCCAAATTCTATAGGATTTCTATTGATGAAAATCCAATAGGGATAAGATCCTGTTTGATTGCTATTGGAATTTCTGTAGGATTCCTATAGGAAAAATGTATTGAGATTCCAATGGGAATTCCTATAGGATTCTTACTTTTCCAATAGAATTCGTTTAGAAAAAAAAGCTGCTCCAAACTCTTTATTGATGAAAATCCTGCAGGATTCCTATAAGATTTTCTGAGTAGGGGATGGTGGCCAGTGGCACTGACTCTCTAAATTTTGATGATGCAGCAGGAATAATTATGAACTACTTCCAAACTCAAATGAAAGGTTTCCTAACTCATTTACAGTGCAGATGGACAATGACCCGAAGCTGCACAGGCAACACTTTCCGCAATGAGTTTGATGTGAAACCAGCTGAGCATTCAACACCAGGATGCACAAACTGGAGAGTCTAGGGATGTCTACTGGCTCCAGACTTCGGACAGACTGTAAACATGAGTCATCAGGAGATGACATATCACCCCCAGTCCCCACAAATCAGTAATACAAAGTGTCAGGGGATCATCCACGTACACGCTTATGCTAAATATGAATAAAATTGGTCAGCTGGTTCTTGACATATCACACGAACAAGGGTGGCAATGACAATATCTTGAATGTCTTGCTGTGACCTTGAAATTGACCTCAAGGTCACTGTAATCGAATGGCGTCGACAGATCACCCAAGTACACCATTACGCTAAATATGAATGAAATTGGCCATCTGGTTCTTGGGTATTGCAGTAACAAGTGACTACGGAAGGTCGGAGGAACCTGCCACCCGGAGTATAGCGACAGGGGGATAAAAAGTAACTGTCAACTTCACACAAAGTAACTTTAGGATTCCAAAATTCTCCTGAAAGATGATCAATGACACCTAAAATTTTCAACCAAATGTTTGTGTGTGTGTGTGTGTATATATATATATACACACACACAACAAAAATATAAACGCAACACTTTTGGTTTTGCTCCCATTTTGTATGAGATGAACGCAAAGATCTAAAACTTTTTCCACATACACAATATCACCATTTCCCTCAAATATTGTTCACAAACCAGTCTAAATCTGTGATAGTGAGCACTTCTCCTTTGCTGAGATAATCCATCCCACCTCACAGGTGTGCCATATCAAGATGCTGATTAGACACCATGATTAGTGCACAGGTGTGCCTTAGACTGCCCACAATAAAAGGCCACTCTGAAAGGTGCAGTTTTATCACACAGCACAATGCCACAGATGTCGCAAGATTTGAGGGAGCGTGCAATTGGCATGCTGACAGCAGGAATGTCAACCAGCGCTGTTGCTCGTGTATTGAATGTTCATTTCTCTACCATAAGCCGTCTCCAAAGGCGTTTCCGAGAATTTGGCAGTACATCCAACCAGCCTCACAACCGCAGACCACGTGTAACCACACCAGCCCAGGACCTCCACATCCAGCATGTTCACCTCCAAGATCATCTGAGACCAGCCACTCGGACAGCTGCTGAAACAATCGGTTTGCATAACCGAAGAATTTCTGCACAAACTGTCAGAAACCGTCTCAGGGAAGCTCATCTGCATGCTCGTCGTCCTCATCGGGGTCTCGACCTGACTCCAGTTCTTTGTCGTAACAGACTTGAGTGGGCAAATGCTCACAGTCACTGGCGTTTGGCACGTTGGAGAGGTGCTCTCTTCATGGATGAATCCCGGTTCACATGGTTCAGGGCAGATGGCAGACAGCGTGTGTGGCGTCGTGTGGGTGAGCGGTTTTCTGATGTCAATGTTGTGGATCGAGTGGCCCATGGTGGCAGTGGGGTTATGGTATAGGCAGGCGTCTGTTATGGACGAAGAACACAGGTGCATTTTATTGATGGCATTTTGAATGCACAGAGATACCGTGACAAGATCCTGAGGCCCATTGTTGTGCCATACATCCAAGAACATCACCTCATGTTGCAGCAGGATAATGCACGGCCCCATGTTGCAAGGATCTGTACACAATTCTTGGAAGCTGAAAATGTCCCAGTTCTTGCATGGCCGGCATACTCACCGGACATGTCACCCATTGAGCATGTTTGGGATGCTCTGGACCGGCGTATACGACAGCGTGTACCAGTTCCTGCCAATATCCAGCAACTTCGCACAGCCATTGAAGAGGAGTGGACCAACATTCCACAGGCCACAACTGACAACCTGATCAACTCTATGTGAAGGAGATGTGTTGCACTGCATGAGGCAAATGGTGGTCACACCAGATACTGACTGGTATCCCCCCCCAATAAAACAAAACTGCACCTTTCAGAGTGGCCTTTTATTGTGGGCAGTCTAAGGCACACCTGTGCACTAATCATGGTGTCTAATCAGCATCTTGATATGGCACACCTGTGAGGTGGGATGGATTATCTCAGCAAAGGAGAAGTGCTCACTATCACAGATTTAGACTGGTTTGTGAACAATATTTGAGGGAAATGGAGATATTGTGTATGTGGAAAAAAGTTTTAGATCTTTGAGTTCATCTCATACAAAATGGGAGCAAAACCAAAAGTGTTGCGTTTATATTTTTGTCGAGTGTAAAATATTATGTTCAATAGTCCAATTACTTTAAAGATAGGGGGCGCTCATAAACACAAAAGTTCTTCAATGCCATTTACTCAAATTTGGATGTAATCGCTCAAATTAAACCTAACAATCTGCACTTTGAGCTCAAATTAACTGCGTTCAACTCCACAACTAATAAACCTTGACCAAAGGCTTGTGGGTTTTGCTGTGTATTGAGGAAAGGGAATATTCATGGAAACAAAGCACTATATTAAATGTACCACCATTTCTTTTAATGATGTGAAACCAAAGAAAAACGGCTGATAGAGTTGAGGGTTTGCATGCACACCGGAGAGGCTCACAAAGCGCAGGATGACTAATAGTTTGCCTTACACATCAAACTGGAGCCTTTTGTTTTGGTTTGGGTTTTTTTTTTGCTGATTTTTGGATTTAATTGACAAAAATATGCTCTTTTGTTCCGTTTCTTGGCTGTGGATAAAAGGCTTATTTAAGTGGCTAACTGTGATTCAGACATTAATAATCTTTTTTTTTTCTTCTTTCTAACATCTCTGGAGAGAAAAGGTTAAACATGACGTCAGGCTAAACACAGTAATAAGCCTGTTTTTCGTTTGTTTGTTTTTTTTAAGTATCCCAGCTGATGGCAGATGAACCTTCAGCACCATTTTGCTCATATTGTGCTTGTCCTCAAATAAACTGGGATAAAACAAAGAAAAGAAAAAAATATAAAAAGCTGACATAAATGGTGTGCTAGTTTCCTTTCTCCTTCTATAGCAATAAAATACCCACTGTCATCAACAGCATTGTCATCACCACAAAGTTTTAAATAATAAAACAGTAAAAACTTAGAAAACACAATATTTTCTTCTTAAGACTTGGACTGAACAGAGAACAGAGTTGCAAGACTGGGCCGACTGAGTCTATAGGTGCACAGAGAGGACCACAACACCGACATCAACGTGAAAGTTCATCCATCCTTGAATCAACACATTTTTCATCCTCTAAAGTTCACTCCACCTTTATTCCTTCTTCATCCCTCATCGTAACCTTTCTTCTTGTATCGCTCCTCATTTTCTTTCTACAGGTTTGCTGTCCAGCAGACTCAAATGTTGGCACAACATCTCTGCGCCTGGCAGCACGGCGACGTGAGGTCGCAGAAACATTGAGAGAACATTCCCCCGGTCCTCGTGTCTGTGCATCTGCAGGTCCATCTATCTCAAGCTCCTCCCTCTGCTCACCTCCACCTGCTGTTGCTCAGATGAGATTAGGATGTACTGATTCTGCTGATTTCTTGTCTGATAGCTGAAAAGAGAGGAAAAACAGATATGTGGTTTTGAGTTATGACAAGAAGGTTTTGTGCTCACAAGTCTGTCAAGACAAACGTGGGAAAAGTGATCTGCATAATAAATTACTTTTTGTTCACTTTTTCCACATTTTATTATGTTACACCCTTATTCCAAAATAAATGAAATTCATTTTTTCCTCAAAATTGTACACACAATACCCCATAATGACAATGTGAAACAAAGATTTGTTTTTTTGTTTTAGATTTTTGCAGATTTATTAAAAAAAATAAATAAATAAAAATCACATGTACATAAGTATTCAGAGAGAGCTGGTCTGCTCTGTGTCAGCCTGATCCCATCAGATTGCAGACACTAAGCAGTGTGGCATCTGGTTAGTACTTGGATGGGAGACCTCTTTGGAACACCAGCAGCTCTGTGTGTGTTTCTCCAGGTAAAACTGGAGTTGCGTCAGGAAGTGCATCCGGCGTAAAACCTGTGCCAAATACCAGTGCGGCTCTGACTATCAGCTGTGGCAACCCCATACAAACGGGAGCAGCTGAAATGACAACACACACACAAGTACTCTCAGCTTTTGCCATGAAGCCCAAAATTGAGCTCAGGTGCATACTGTTTTCACTGATCAGCTAAGTTGGAGAACATAATGCAGGGGTCTATGGGGAGTGACTTGCTTCTGGAACCAACCTCATTCAAAAAACTGGCAGATCTACCACTTCCATGCTTGCTTCATTTTCCGTCAACGGCAACTGAAGCTTTGAACAAGCTGAGTATAATTTGGTGAACATTTCAAAACGTAAGTTTGCTTTAATTATGTAATATTCCATATGCCTGTCTGCCACCTGCTGGACAGATGTTGCCTTTTTTACAGTAAATAACCTAATATATAAAGCTGACCGTGTGTGTGTGTTTGCTATGCACAGCCACAGTAATTAAGAAATCAACACCAAACGTGGCACGCTGACTGGGAACACCAAGGAGGAGGTCATTGGGGCCCTTAGGCTGAAAGTGTATGTGCGCAAACACACACACGGTCAGCATTATATATTATTAGATCATGACTCGCTCACTGGAGCCCTTATTTTCGCAGTTCACATGGTACTCAGGTCAGGTAACAAGCATCACACTTTACTTTATATGTAGTAGTTGCTGTCTAGGGTGCACTTTAATTACAATCTGAACGGGCCAACGTACGCCGTGTGCCAGTTAAAGCATGCATTTTTTTCAATTAAAATGTACCCGCTGTGTACGGCATGCCAGAGCATTGCTATCACCTTTTTATCATCATTCACTTGAATCTCATGAATGTCACAAATTGCTCTATGAAAATTAATGACGACAACATACACACAATGCAGTGCAACTTACTACACCTTAACTAAAGTGACATGAAATATACAATGACACGGCTAAAATTCTTTTCTATTAACCGTGCGTAGAACGGGTAACTCGGCTAGCAATCATATAATTTACATGTATGATGGAAATTAGGACCAGGTGTGTTTGACATTATGAAATGAGCTTGTTTGTCAGTTTCTTTCATTTCCAAAACTGAGGTCTGGTGGCCACCAGGGCCACTGCTGCTTGTTATATGTTCCCTTCTTAATCCAGTGGAATAATGCTTAACTTTAAATTGCACCACAGCACTTACCATGAATGATTTCATCTTTCACCTTATGCAACTCGCGCACGACTTCATCCAGAATTTCCTGCAAAACAAGACCTGCACCTTAGTTTCTCGTCAGGGTGTGGAATGCATATGAAAGCTTAAGTAACACAGTGAAGGTGGATTTTATGTAAACTGACCTGTTTCATCCTGTCAAACTCTGTGTCTGCTTCACTAGTGCTACCAATGGGTCTCACTCTGCAACACACGAGGATAAACCACAATAAAGACATTAAGCAGCAGAAAAGCAACACTTATTAAAGGCTTTCACTGTTAAAAGGCTTTTTGTTCAGTTCATTCTCTTTATATCAGTGTCTAATCTGTGCCGCGTGTCCTCTTTCCAGTCGTACAAAGGATGAGGATTATTCAAAATATCCATGGATTATATTCGAGGTTTCTGATCTTCTCCACATTTAAAACACGCTACTGTTACTCCTTATCGCAGCACACCTGGACACCAAAGAGGACTTTTCTGCAGAGTTAGACCGCTCCCATGGCTTCTTCATGGCATCTGGTGAGGTTAGATAATACAATAAATATAAGAACACAACATATAAAGTATGTAATGAAGAAATGTAGAAGCTGTGCTGTGGACCTGCGGTGGAAAAGCTCTTCATACCTGTAGAGTTTTGCTGGCCTCGTGCACAAGAGTCGTCCTAGAGGAGAGAACGATATGAATCATCGCAAAATCATCCATGAGGAGAAATTGGAAATGATGCAGTGACTGTGTTAAACCATCGCAGTGCTTTTACATGCAAGTATAGTTTGATTTGTTGGCTACAATCCCTTAAAGGGCTTGTTTTGGCAAAGGTTATGGTTACTGGCATAGCTACGGAAAACTGGTTGTAAAAGTGATGATTTACAGTCAATTCATCAAAGGGAGCCAGTAAAGCCCTGTTTACACATAGACGGTAAGAGCTCCCGGAAGCATTGCGAAAGAGTTTTTGGCCGTCTTAAGGATCAAACGCTGTTGTCAACGCCGGCACTAGGGGGCTTGGTTTAGTTCCGGCTTTACCGGGAATCGTCGAAAAAATTATTCAACATGTCGAATAATTCCGGGAGCGCTCCCGGAGAATTCGCGTGATGACGGAGACAACGAGAACAATGGCGTTTGATACTTTTGAATCGCTGTTTCATCCTGCCCCTTCCTGTAGTGCTGCAGTTAACACCGCCGTAACTGGCAGCCGGCGTTGTATCCCTAACCAACAGCGTGTAAAATGGTGATAGAGCCCACATCGACGTCCTCAAAGGCGTTTTAACCGGCGACAGAGGCAGACAAAACGGCGGCGCTAGCGGACAGTACGCCTTTCTAAACGCCACCTCCCGGTTAACGGTGTTCCAAATGGCCGATAGGCGGCAGTCAGTATAAAAACGCTAGCGCGCTGCATGCAGGCCTCTCACTCGCGGCCAGCTCCAGACATTTTTGCAGAGAAGTTCCAGTATGCCTCCTAAAAGAAAACTGGCAGCGGCAAGGACTTACTAAGAGGTCTGGTTCAGAAGCAGAGGAGAGGCCTGTGGTGGAGATGAGCAACACATTGAGGAGGGGGAAAGGAAGGAGAAGAAAAGGCTGAGAGATGAGCTCCCTCCCCCTGCAGTGACAGCTGCTTCAGCCTATTATACTCTGGGGGCGGTGCCTATATGCAAAAGTTCCTGGAGTAACGCAGGATTTGCCTGGATAAATCCAGCGGTACACAGGGCATTATTGGCGGCAGCAGAACACCGCCGTTCCATGCAAGAAAAATCATGTTATTATATTCAATCAATCAATCAATCAATTTTTTTATATAGCGCCAAATCACAACAAACAGTTGCCCCAAGGCGCTTTATATTGTAAGGCAAGGCCATACAATAATTATGTAAAACCCCAACGGTCATAACGACCCCCTGTGAGCAAGCACTTGGCTACAGTGGGAAGGAAAAACTCCCTTTTAACAGGAAGAAACCTCCAGCAGAACCAGGCTCAGGGAGGGGCAGTCTTCTGCTGGGACTGGTTGGGGCTGAGGGAGAGAACCAGGAAAAAGACATGCTGTGGAGGGGAGCAGAGATCGATCACTAATGATTAAATGCAGAGTGGTGCATACAGAGCAAAAAGAGAAAGAAACAGTGCATCATGGGAACCCCCAGCAGTCTACGTCTATAGCAGCATAACTAAGGGATGGTTCAGGGTCACCTGATCCAGCCCTAACTATAAGCTTTAGCAAAAAGGAAGTTTTAAAGCCTAATCTTAAAAGTAGAGAGGGTGTCTGTCTCCCTGATCTGAATTGGGAGCTGGTTCCACAGGAGAGGAGCCTGAAAGCTGAAGGCTCTGCCTCCCATTCTACTCTTACAAACCCTAGGAACTACAAGTAAGCCTGCAGTCTGAGAGCGAAGCGCTCTATTGGGGTGATATGGTACTACGAGGGTCCCCTAAGATAAGATGGGACCTGATTATTCAAAACCTTATAAGTAAGAAGAAGAATTTTAAATTCTATTCTAGAATTAACAGGAAACCAATGAAGAGAGGCCAATATGGGTGAGATATGCTCTCTCCTTCTAGTCCCCGTCAGTACTCTAGCTGCAGCATTTGAATTAACTGAAGGCTTTTTAGGGAACTTTTAGGACAACCTGATAAAAATGAATTACAATAGTCCAGCCTAGAGGAAATAAATGCATGAATTAGTTTTTCAGCATCACTCTGAGACAAGACCTTTCTGATTTTAGAGATATTGCGTAAATGCAAAAAAGCAGTCCTACATATTTGTTTAATATGCGCTTTGAATGACATATCCTGATCAAAAATTACTCCAAGATTTCTCACAGTATTACTAGAGGTCAGGGTAATGCCATCCACAGTAAGGATCTGGTTAGACACCATGTTTCTAAGATTTGTGGGGCCAAGTACAATAACTTCAGTTTAAAAGCAGGAAATTAGAGGTCATCCATGTCTTTATGTCTGTAAGACAATCCTGCAGTTTAGCTAATTGGTGTGTGTCCTCTGGCTTCATGGATAGATAAAGCTGGGTATCATCTGTGTAACAATGAAAATTTAAGCAATACCGTCTAATAATACTGCCTAAGGGAAGCATGTATGAAGTGAATAAAATTGGTCCTAGCACAGAACCTTGTGGAACTCCATAATTAACTTTAGTCTGTGAAGAAGATTCCCCATTTACATGAACAAATTGTAACCTATTAGACAAATATGATTCAAACCACCGCAGCGCAGTGCCTTTAATACCTATGGCATGCTCTAATCTCTGTAATAAAATTTTATGGTCAACAGTATCAAAAGCAGCACTGAGGTCTAACAGAACAAGCACAGAGATGAGTCCACTGTCCGAGGCCATAAGACGATCATTTGTAACCTTCACTAATGCTGTTTCTGTACTATGATGAATTCTAAAACCTGACTGAAACTCTTCAAATAGACCATTCCTCTGCAGATGATCAGTTAGCTGTTTTACAACTACCCTTTCAAGAATTTTTGAGAGAAAAGGAAGGTTGGAGATTGGCCTATAATTAGCTAAGATAGCTGGGTCAAGTGATGGCTTTTTAAGTAATGGTTTAATTACTGCCACCTTAAAAGCCTGTGGTACATAGCCAACTAACAAAGATAGATTGATCATATTTAAGATCGAAGCATTAAATAATGGTAGGGCTTCCTTGAGCAGCCTGGTAGGAATGGGGTCTAATAAACATGTTGATGGTTTGGATGAAGTAACTAATGAAAATAACTCAGACAGAACAATCGGAGAGAAAGAGTCTAACCAAATACCGGCATCACTGAAAGCAGCCAAAGATAACGATACGTCTTTGGGATGGTTATGAGTAATTTTTTCTCTAATAGTTAAAATTTTGTTAGCAAAGAAAGTCATGAAGTCATTACTAGTTAAAGTTAATGGAATACTCAGCTCAATAGAGCTCTGACTCTTTGTCAGCCTGGCTACAGTGCTGAAAAGAAACCTGGGGTTGTTCTTATTTTCTTCAATTAGTGATGAGTAGAAAGATGTCCTAGCTTTACGGAGGGCTTTTTTATAGAGCAACAGACTCTTTTTCCAGGCTAAGTGAAGATCTTCTAAATTAGTGAGACGCCATTTCCTCTCCAACTTACGGGTTATCTGCTTTAAGCTACGAGTTTGTGAGTTATACCACGGAGTCAGGCACTTCTGATTTAAAGCTCTCTTTTTCAGAGGAGCTACAGCATCCAAAGTTGTCTTCAATGAGGATGTAAAAACTATTGACAAGATACTCTATCTCACTTACAGAGTTTAGGTAGCTACTCTGCACTGTGTTGGTATATGGCATTAGAGAACATAAAGAAGGAATCATATCCTTAAACCTAGTTACAGCGCTTTCTGAAAGACTTCTAGTGTAATGAAACTTATTCCCCACTGCTGGGTAGTCCATCAGAGTAAATGTAAATGTTATTAAGAAATGATCAGACAGAAGGGAGTTTTCAGGGAATACTGTTAAGTCTTCTATTTCCATACCATAAGTCAGAACAAGATCTAAGATATGATTAAAGTGGTGGGTGGACTCATTTACTTTTTGAGCAAAGCCAATAGAGTCTAATAATAGATTAAATGCAGTGTTGAGGCTGTCATTCTCAGCATCTGTGTGGATGTTAAAATCGCCCACTATAATTATCTTATCTGAGCTAAGCACTAAGTCAGACAAAAGGTCTGAAAATTCACAGAGAAACTCACAGTAACGACCAGGTGGACGATAGATAATAACAAATAAAACTGGTTTTTGGGACTTCCAATTTGGATGGACAAGACTAAGAGTCAAGCTTTCAAATGAATTAAAGCTCTGTCTGGGTTTTTGATTAATTAATAAGCTGGAATGGAAGATTGCTGCTAATCCTCCGCCCCGGCCCATGCTACGAGCATTCTGACAGTTAGTGTGACTCGGGGGTGTTGACTCATTTAAACTAACATATTCATCCTGCTGTAACCAGGTTTCTGTAAGGCAGAATAAATCAATATGTTGATCAATTATTATATCATTTACCAACAGGGACTTAGAAGAAAGAGACCTAATGTTTAATAGACCACATTTAACTGTTTTAGTCTGTGGTGCAGTTGAAGGTGCTATATTATTTTTTCTTTTTGAATTTTTATGCTTAAATAGATTTTTGTTGGTTATTGGTAGTCTGGGAGCAGGCACCGTCTCTACGGGGATGGGGTAATGAGGGGATGGCAGGGGGAGAGAAGCTGCAGAGAGGTGTGTAAGACTACAACTCTGCTTCCTGGTCCCAACCCTGGATAGTCACGGTTTGGAGGATTTAAGAAAATTGGCCAGATTTCTAGAAATGAGAGCTGCTCCATCCAAAGTGGGATGGATGCCGTCTCTCCTAACAAGACCAGGTTTTCCCCAGAAGCTTTGCCAATTATCTATGAAGCCCACCTCATTTTTTGGACACCACTCAGACACTTAAAAAAGAATTATGAAGAATAAGAATAATTCTGACTGGAATTATACTTTAGGGTGTCAACTTTGGAAGCCTGTTAAGCAGAGATGCTAACATGCTATTAACTATTTTGGATATTCAGTGGGCAGAATTCCCATATGGCTCAGATATTTGGGTCGAACTGCATCGCCACTACAAGTGAACTGTGCCACGTTTCGCTCTGGGTGTCAACTGAGTCCCGGCTTTTCAGGCAGATCTTGGTTTGATTGTTTGAGTTCACCAACTATCAGAACAAAGGCACAACAATTTGACTGAAATAAACATTAGTAGTGAAAGCGCTCTGAATTCCAACACTTACTTCATCAGGTTTCTCTGAAGCTTTCCGTCTATGAGGATGAGAAATGAAGACATGAAGAACAGTGAGACACGTGGGACGTTTAGGGGAAGCCAAGTCCGACAAGAGCATGTGACCTTTTCAAAAACACGTTGCCAGTAGTGATAACCAGGGTGGGTGTGTTTGTGCAGCCGATTCACCTGCGAGCTAGTAAGGCGTTCATCTCTTGCATTAGCCCCTCCCCACCACCACCACTGCCACCGCTAGACCGGTTGGAGTCGCTTTTGCCTCCAGACCCCGGTGGGCTGCTCTCATCCTGAAGAAGACATTGCACCATGAGCTCCAGTTTCGGAACTGACAGAGAATTTTGTCTGCTTTTGCAGATGAAGATACACATCTAAAGACTAAACTCTGACAGTCATTCAAGCAACACTTCCTGAGGTTCAACCAAGGAGGCTCACCCTCTGGACTTTACGTAGTTTGGCTCCAGCCAATGCTGCAGCCAATCCTGAGGGTTGGTGTTGGACCCCTGGTGGGCCCCCCGGAGGCCCTCCGCCAGTGGGCAGTGGAGGGGGCATGGGTGGGGGCACTGCCATAGGTGGCGGTGGCCCAGGAGGTGGTGGCGGGGCTGGAGGACCAGCTATGGGTCCTGGTACCACAGCTGGAGGAGGTGCAACAGAAAGCAAAGAAGACGGGTGACCTGCAGAAACAGGAGGGCCTGGGAGGGGTAAAAGTACACACCGGTTAACGACTAAGGCAACAGTCAGTGAAGCTGTTTCAGCTTTTTGCACCCTGGAACTCCTGAACAGTGTCTCAGCAATGATACACCACATACAGCAGAACAACTACAGTACTTGTGTTTAGTGCAGGACTTTACACCACTGTGGAACAAATGGAAAATCTGCTGATCTGAAGATCTTATGAATAATAAGCATTTTCAAAACTGGTTGTATAGTCAAACATTTCTCAATGAGGCACGTGAGGGAAGCCCCCGAGACACCTGTGACAACCGTGAAAGACTTACAGGCTCCTGCGGTTGTATTTGGAGAAGCTATGCATAGTGCAACTTTTGACTGTTGCATCACCAGTCACAGCTTCATGATGGAGTGAGCCAAACAGAAGGATGGTCTTAAATAGAAAACATGAAACTTCAGCTACAGTTTGTCAGAAGGCACATAAAAATCCTCTCTTGGCCTCCACCATGAAGCTGCGACTGGGGATCCAACAGTGAAAAGTTGCACTATAACAACTAAAACACTATAACAAGTTGCAACAAGTAACAAACACTATAATATATTATAACAAACACTATAATAAGTTGCACTATAACAACTAAAACACTATAACAAGTTGCAACAAATAAACACTATAATATATTATAACAAACACTATAAGTTGCACTATAACAACTAAAACACTATAACAAGTTGCAACAAATAAACACTATAATATATTATAACAAACACTATAATAAGTTGCACTATAACAACTAAAACACTATAACAAGTTGCAACAAATAAACACTATAATATATTATAACCAACACTATAATAAGTTGCACTATAACAACTAAAACACTATAACAAGTTGCAACAAATAAACACTATAATATATTATAACAAACACTATAATAAGTTGCACTATAACAACTAAAACACTATAACAAGTTGCAACAAATAAACACTACAATATATTATAACAAACACTATAATAAGTTGCACTATAACAACTAAAGGTTGCACACAAACTCTCCAATCACAACCGCAGAATCCTATAACACTTTCAGAATTGTCACGGGTGTCTTAATGGCTTCTCTCACAAGTCTCCTTCTTGCACAGTCACTCAGAGAGCTGCCCACTGCAGACAGATCTACCATTTCTTAATAACTGGCGTGAATAAAGTCCAAGAAACACAAATTGTTTATATACACAGCCCCTGATTCGCGTAAAGATAACCTAGTGAGAAAGTGATGATTTACTGTTAATTCATCAAAAGGTACCAATAACTATGTCCAACATACATTTTATATCTATACTGCATTTTTTTGGTTTTGAAAAGCATTTTGTTTTGTTGTTTCTGTTCAGTAACTTTAAATTTTTCTTAAAATATTTTCATAAAAAAAAAAAATTGGCATGTTTGCATTTGTTTCTGCACATACATTAAAATGTGCAACTTAAAATATGAGGGTGCCCGTAATTCTGACCACAAACGTACTTCATTTTAATTTTTGTGTAGGCCTAATGATAATATCCTGCAATTTGGGACTGTTTTTAAATAAATTTTTCTTTCCATGTTATTGTTCTGAACAGGAAATTCATATATCTGAAAGGTTTATGATGCATTCACATGCTGATGGGGTGGAGCTGATAGAAAACACTTTTTTTTGGGGGGGGGCATGGGCTTTTTTAAGGTCATCCAGTAGGGAATTCAAACACTGAAAGCTGCTGATTGCATTTTGTAATAAAGGGCACATTTTATTCTTTCAAATGAGAAGATGATGAAAAATGCTGCTGTTGTCACTGGGTTTGAAAGACACACACACACACACCAAGGGGTTAAACACTGCCAAAAGATAAAAACTTTAAACTTTTTCAATTAGGCACGACTACGAGAACAAACCAGAAGTTATTCTCAAGGGTGATCAAAGATAAACAGTGAGACTGTCATCCTTTTGGTGCAGACGCATCCTGTTTAATATCAGAAAAGCGATTCTGCTAAGAAAAATTACGTAACATCACAAAAAGATGATTTTTCAAAGTGAATACTTCAAACAGGTAAAGCACTCCTGTTTTATATAACAATGCAAAATGTTTTAATGAAATTGCAGCTTTTGAGTCTGTGAATCCCTACCATTAATTAATGCTTCGATCTTAAATATGATCAATCTATCTTTATTAGTTGGCTATGTACCACAGGCTTTTAAGGTGGCAGTAATTAAACCATTACTTGGACAGTGGACTCATCTCTGTGCTTTCTTCTGTTAGACCTCAGTGCTGCTTTTGATACTGTTGACCATAAAATTTTATTACAGAGATTAGAGCATGCCATAGGTATTAAAGGCACTGCGCTGCGGTGGTTTGAATCATATTTATCTAATAGATTACAATTTGTTCATGTAAATGGGGAATCTTCTTCACAGACTAAGGTTAATTATGGAGTTCCACAAGGTTCTGTGCTAGGACCAATTTTATTCACTTTATACATGCTTCCCTTAGGCAGTATTATTAGACGCCATTGCTTAAATTTTCATTGTTACGCAGATGATACCCAGCTTTATCTATCCATGAAGCCAGAGGACACACACCAATTAGCTAAACTGCAGGATTGTCTTACAGACATAAAGACATGGATGACCTCTAATTTCCTGCTTTTAAACTCAGATAAAACTGAAGTTATTGTACTTGGGCCCCACAAATCTTAGAAACATGGTGTCTAACCAGATCCTTACTCTGGATGGCATTACCCTGACCTCTAGTAATACTGTGAGAAATCTTGGAGTCATTTTTGATTAGGATATGTCATTCAATGCGCATATTAAACAAATATGTAGGACTGCTTTTTTGCATTTGCGCAATATCTCTAAAATTAGAAAGGTCTGGTCTCAGAGTGATGCTGAAAAACTAATTCATGCATTTATTTCCTCTATGCTGGACTATTGTAATTCATTATTATCAGGTTGTCCTAAAAGTTCCCTAAAAAGCCTTCAGTTAATTCAAAATGCTGCAGCTAAAGTGCTAACAGGGACTAGAAGGAGAGAGCATATCTCACCCATATTGGCCTCTCTTCATTGGCTTCCTGTTAATTCTAGAATAGAATTTAAAATTCTTCTTCTTACTTATAAGGTTTTGAATAATCAGGTCCCATCTTATCTTAGGGACCTCATAGTACCATATCACCCCAATAGAGCGCTTCGCTCTCAGACTGCAGGCTTACTTGTAGTTCCTAGGGTTTGTAAGAGTAGAATGGGAGGCAGAGCTGACCGTTGGGGTTTTTCCGTAATTATTGTATGGCCTTGCCTTACAATATAAGGCGCCTTGGGGCAACTGTTTGTTGTGATTTGGCGCTATATAAATAAAATTGATTTGATTTGAATTACCGCGGTCATCTGTGTCTGTAGCTGTCAGTGATTCTGTTAGAATGATGAGGACAACAGTTCTTCAACCATTAACATGTGAATGCAGCATTACTGCAACAAACTTGTGTTTTTTGTTTTTTTTTAATGTCTATCAGATTTGCATTTCTGATAACTTCTGAAAAGGAAGTGTTACACAGGGGGTTTCCCACTGTCACAATGTTTAACAGGATTGTGAAATTTGAGGTAGCAAATTTATAACACACTTAATGGAAACGTGCATTTAAGAAAAGAAAGAAAAAAGCCTCAAATATCGCAGACATATTGAGGCGATTCCAAGAAGCCATATTTTGCAAAACCAGAATGTAAACTTTTTTTTTTTTTTTTTGCTATTACAGGTCACAATAAGCAAAAAAGTCACATGACACCCTAAAATACATGGAGCAGTACGTGCAGATGGATTAAGAGATGGAGAGCTTGTTAAACCTTAGAAGAGATTACACCATGACAAGACTGAATTATTAAAAAAAAAAATGTCAATATTAATTGGGACCCATGCGTCGCCATGATGAATGGAATTAAAGTTCTTTCTGGAATCTCAGTTATTTCAAGAGGACAAAACTCATCAGCTGCACTGCATCAGTGAATGTACTGTCATTTCACTGCACTGTTTGGTCAACATTCTGAAAATATCGCTTAACTTTTGCACAAATCGGAACTAGAATCCCAGCTACTGTCCTCGAGGTTTTGTGACATCATTTTGCTGAGACATGGGTGAGTGTTCTTGGTGATACGCAAAGCGGAAAAAAAATGGCTACAAAACAGCAAGAATCTCTTAAGAACTGTTACAAAGTGTCACAAACACAACACGAAACCCACCAGGCATCGGCCAGAAACCGCCAAGACGCTGCCAAGATCACATGACAGCACACATTCTTCCTCTACCGCTACAACAGCATCCATCATGACTGCCCATATTTCACAATGGTGAAAATAAGTAGAGCACTCTACATTTATTGGAGATTTACTGTCGGTGCGCATTTTGCTGTGACGTGCAATCCATGGCGATGTCTCATCAACATCTTTAACATGTCCGTGGCATGTGGTTCTGGCACTGTAACATTTTGAACTGATGTCATGACAACTGACGATGATTCTTGTTGATGGTTTGCCAGGTTTAGAAGAGGTCACGGCGGTGTCTCGTGACGCTGGTGCGATGTAGTAAGCATCATGGTGATGTCTTATACCTGGTTCACACGGCAAGATAAATAGGACGATTTCAGACCCAATCTTCCCCTTCTGACAATCTTAAGGCGCTAAAGATAATCTTATCAAATATTCCTGCCGTGTGTGATGTGTTAAGAGTGCTCTAGTCTGCTCAGAAGGACGTCAGACCACAAATCAGGGATATTCAACATGTTGGATTCTCTTGGCCCAATATCCCCGTGTGTGTTGTGTCCCCCGACCACAAACGAGCACGCAGCCTGCTGAATGTGACGTGTAGCCAATCAGAAAGCAAGGTGATGGATGCACAAAGCAGAATCAAAAATCAAAATGGATGTTATGGCGCACCAGAAAGTCCGGTGGTCACGCTGTCTCCACTTCTTTGGGGAAAAAAAAAAAAAACGCCTTTTTTGTTTTTGTATTGTTTTTCTCTCAGGTTTAATCTCGAGAGGTTGTGGAAGATTTCCTGTCTGACCTGGGAATGTTTGTGTGTGAAATCTGTTCGTGTGTGGTGTGTTGTCTTTATCATGTGGCTGCACACCACACACTGTACGACCCAACCTGTTAGAGCTATAATTTTTTGTTTTTGTTTTTTTTTTTTATCTCCATGTGTGCAGTCTCTCAGGTTTTGGAAACCTACAGACAATTTAAAATCTTGCCGTGTGAACCAGCATTAGCGGTGTCAATAGCACATGGTGGGTGGGAATTTATTTGAGTCGAATGGCCAAGAACCGCCATGTTTAGGTTACAGCTCTTAATTTGTGAAAGTGGAAACCCTGTTTTCAGATCTTTTTTTGGTTCAATGAATGCAGCATCAAGGGCATGCTTTAGAAACTATCTGTACTTGAACTGCATTTCCACAAATAACAATGCAGCACTGACATAAAAAACAAAATACATAAACTGTAAAAAAAAAAAAAAAAAAAAAAATCCCTTCTTTTTACATAAAGATTTTGACATCTGTGGTTACCAAAAGAATTCTGTAAAAATTACAGTGAATATGAAAATGATTTTACATAAAATATGTAAATTTTCTGGGGTAAATCTGTTGTCATTTTATTTAGAAGATAAAATCTCTGCAAACCAGTCACCTTATGTTTAATTATCCTCAAAATGTAGTTTAAACAGACACACCGCCTCCTTTTTCAAACCCCTAATTATCAGTATTTTACTGTATTTGTGAAAATTCTCAACTGTAAAATCTAACTGTATTGTAGAGTTTTTGGTATTACAGTTTGTTAAACTACAGTTATTTGTAAATTCTACAATGGTATATGATTACCGTAACATATTTGTACTGTTAAATTCACAGTTCAGTTTCGTTCCACATTTTAATTTACAGCAATAATTGCTGTAAATTAAACACTACTCCATTGTTTTACAGTTTTTGCTATGTCGTGATTTCACAGGATTTCACCGTTAATTTCACAGACTTTTTTTTTTACAGTGTATAATAAAACTGAGTGTTATTACCTGAATTTAATAACTGCACTATGGAAAATACAAACCATCTGTATTGCAGGGCTCAATTTATAAACGTCTGCCCCTTCGTTTGACTTAAGTCGGATTTGTCCCCCGCGTGCGGGCTGATGTGCTGAATTTTAATGTCCTTTTTATGCATAACGTAACTGGTAAAGTGTGGTTACTACATTTTGGCTTGCACATGTGTACACATACTCACAGACACACTATACACATGAAACATCCCTCTGCTGAGAGACTTCCTCCTCCTCTCTCCTCCTCATACTTACTGGTGCTGGCCACAGGGGCCTGCTGGGGGACAGGGGAGGGGCTCTTCTTAGGCGAACCCCCGTCAGACATGGCAGTGTAAGAGGGGGGTGAGGAAGAGGAAGAGTATGTGGTGGTGGTGATGGAGGGTTGGACCTGCTTGTGGTACACCTGCTGCTGCTGCTGAGGGTGGAAGGAGGGTGGATAGTGGAGCTGGTTGGGGGTGGGACCTGAGGCTGTTTGACCTATCAGAGTGGGCAGTGTGGTGGCCTCGCAGTACTGTGGATTGGGGGGCAGATGCTGCTGGGAATGAGGAGAGTTGGAGTTGTCTGGGTAGCAGTTGGAGTGAGGGTGGGGCTGGTGCTGAGGATACTGATGTGCGTCAAGTGGTGGGGGTTTCATTCTCGGGTTCATGGTTGGGAGAGGGTGAGCCACAGGGAGGACGGGCTGTGGGGGAAATCCCTGCTTCACGGGCATGGCCATCATAACTGGGGGAGAGGAGGAGGGGGGAAACTGGGCATACATTTGATGCATGTGGGAGGCAGACCAGGTGCCATGTTTGGGGGGGAGCATGATGTCTTGTTGGTGCTGCTGATGGTGTAGGTGTCTGGCTGCTGTGGGTGGAGACAGGGGGATCTGACGGACCTGTCGGCCCTGCGTCGTCACTCCTGCCTGGACTGGGGAAAAGGCTGATGCCAGCGAGGTGGAGAGCTGAGAAGAGAGCTGAGCCTTATCCCTGGCTGCCCCTGCTTCTCTCTCCTGAGAGGGAGAGGAAGAGGCAGACGAGGGAGGAGAGGAGGAGGCCACACGGACGTAGGAAGGAGGCAGTGTACTAGCTCTGTACTGTCTGTACTCATGAGGAGTGTCTGGGTGGGTGGGAGGGGTGGAGACTTTATATTGGAGTGTGGAAACGACTGTGACGGGCAAACAGAGAGAGAGACAGAGAGATACAGAGAAGAGAGAGAGAGAGAGAGAGAGAGAGAGAGAGAGAGAGAGAGAGAGAGAGAGAGAGAGAGAGAGAGAGAGAGAGAGAGAGAGAGAGAGAGAGAGAGAGAGGAGATGCAGACGAAGAGGAGGACGAACGAGGGCAACAAACAAAGGAAAAAAGAAAAGAGAAAACCGTGAGAAGAATGAAAAGCAACCAACTGAGCAACCAAGCAAGTAATGATGAGAGAAAAAAAAAAAATCAGGCGCAATCCAAAAACAGAAGCATCAGCAAAAAAAGATTTAAAATATCATAAAAAGAACAAGCAGCAGAATGCAACATGGCTGAGCCATGACCAGAAAAAGCATATGGCATTTCCCCCCAACAACTGCTGGAAGAAAGAGATGGCGACTGAGCATGTTGCAGGGACGGACGGAGGGGCGCCTATTCCACCACTGACAAAGGAGGGAGGGGCAGCGGCGGGGGTGTTTAAGTCTGAATGTGGATTTAAGGGGCAGACTTGAACATTTACATGTGCACCTGGGTAAAAAGCATCAGGGGATACAGACTGGGGAGCAGTGGTTGAAACTATACAAAAAGGGAAAACTTAACAAGCAACACAGGGGAAACCTATTTACTCATGTGTATCATCATGTGTATTAATCTGTGACAATTAATCATGGTAAAATAACGTGTTTACATGGGGAAACTACAGCATGACTCAACACCTATAAGTCTGCTCTTGAAACAAAGATCCTCACAAGCAAAGTTGTTTATTTATACTTGATGTATGCAATTTACAATTGTGCACACGCTTTGCTTTTATCTGTAATATTTGTGCGTAGCTAAGAAACCAGCAGTCCACAGCCGTCAAACCGCTTTGGATTTCCATGGGAGCCTGACTATGTGTGTGTGTATGTGTGTGTGTGTGTGTAGCTGGGTGTGGGTGTGTGTGTGTTTAAGCCTCACCTGATCCTGATGTCCGTCGCTCTCTCTCCTTGTGCGCCTGCATCTGATGTTGCTCCATCATCCTATCAAGTGCAAGGGTGTCACTCCTGTTTAAAGCTGGAGTTTGTCTTTAAGAAATCAGGTCTAATGTGTACCTTGGTTCGTTGTCTTAAGAACGATCTCATCAGCAGTGAAAAGTTGCTATGTCCAGGAAGGGGTCATGTTATGCACTCTTTTATCAAGCGAATATTGTTGCGCTGGTGAGTTTGGTCAGAAAAGTTAAAAAGTGACAGAGCAGAGTTCCCACTAAGTAATTAATAATTTACAGATATATTACAGGCTCTTTAAATTACATACAACAGCCTGAGATGTGATTACTTTCATCTTCTCTTTCCTTCGCCCTCTCACACGTTTACACCAGAGGCATAATCTACACCCACTGTGCAAATTTTTGTTTGTTCCAGTGTCAGCCCTTTATAAAATGTGGATTAAATGAGGAAACATGTTCTACCACGCCTGTATGGATTCCATTATAACATACACCCATTAGCCTTTTATTTATTAATCTTTTTAGCACGTTGGTTTGGGTCGTTGATAATTGCATAGTTTTGCAGATTGGGGAATGCGGATGTTAAAAATGTGTTAAAAACAACTGCTGATTGTGCTGGACTGTCACACACAACCATCTCTAGGGTCTACAGAAAATGGTCTGAAACAGGAGAAACATCCAGTCAGTGGTGGTTGTATGTGTGAAAATGCCTTGGCCAGACTGGTTTGAGCTGATAGAAAGGTACATGTTCTAATCAAAGTATGCAGAAGAGCATTTCTCATCACACAACATGTCCAACCTTGAAGCAGAAGACTGTAGCGGGTGCCACATGCTGTCAGCTAAGAACAGCAAACTAATGGTGCATTTACACATAGACAAGATGCGTTACGAATGCCATAGTGGCGTCATTCTTGGCACATTCCTGACATTCTTAATGTGACTTAATGCATCTGAATAGGTTTCTTAATAGTGCGTGTTGGTGCGTGATTTTCGTGGAGCATGTTTTTGACTGTCAAAAAATCTTACCTGAATATCACGCACCACCCTCATTTTGCCTCATGTCGTGGAGGTCGCAACTGAGCATGTTGATCCGTCTTGATTTGCGGTGATCCTTAATAGCGCACGACAGCGTTCTTTTCTGATGTGCACATAACTAAACCCTGCGGCACCGCATTCAGTTTCATTGCTGCAATATGCCAAAGAAGGACAGTGATGCCAAGTCGGCTAAAAGTTTTGTTCCAATGCTCATCAGCGCGCTCCTGCAGGTGTTCCACCTGTTGCTGCTGCTGTGCTTGAGGTTTGGGAAAACGAGTAAGACGAGAGCCACGTCAAGCCACACATCTGGCTCTCTCAGTCTCCTCCTCTTCTCTGCATCACTCCTTGGCACAGAGCCTAACTAAGCATGCAGTCAGAAAGTTCTTCTGCTGTGGATTTTGAGGAGTAAACTGGAGCGATCTGAATTGTTCAGTAACTGATGGTAGGATGAATATGTGGGTGTGTCTGGAGACAATTCACCTCATTCACAACAGCTGACAGCGCGGAGCATTATTCTTGACCGTGCATAATGGTTCCTGATAATTCTCCAGCAACACATGCCATTAATCATAACGCGTGGTAACAGGTTGCAGCAGTTCCTGAGGACACCTGACGCCTCTGTCTCAAATCATCATTTTCGTGATCAGCGGCCAAGAATGTGTACTTCATGGCATTCGTAACTTGCCATCATTATGTGTAAACGCATCATAAGGCTACAGGCTCCAAAAAAAAAACAAAAAAAAACACAATGGAAGATTGGAAAAACATTTTGCGGTGTCACGAGCCTGCTGTTCTGTTGGGACATTCACATGGTAGGGTCACAAAATGAAAGCATGATCCATCCTGCCTTGTATCACCAGTTCAGGCTGCTGGTGGTGTGAGGGTGTAGCAACTGTGTGATGTCAATATGGAACAAAACCTCTGAAAAATGTTTCCAACATCTTGGTGAATCTATGCTACAAAGAATTAAATCTGTCCCGAAAGTAAAAGGGGTTCTACCCTGTTACCAAAAGGTGTACCTGATGAAGTGGCCTATCAGTGTAGGTCAACAGGTTTCTTAAAAACAAGCATTCAAAAATCATAAACAATCTGCATCTGCCTGTGTAGCTTGAAATGGAAAGGAGCTGTCAATTCTATTTTTTCCTGTTATTTATGAAGCTGCCTTTATGTCTGGTGTTACTGGATTACGATTGTTCAACAAACTAAACTTTGCCCTTTACAAAGACATGTCTGCTGAGATGACCCAATCCAACCCAAGACGACCCAATCTGCCGGCTTCTTCAACGGAGGCCTTTTGCATATTCTGTTGGACTCTGCCTGGAAATGTATTGTGGTCACGCAGCTCATAAGAAGCACACTGTAGACATGCATCCTGTTCTGGACTGGTTGAATGGTGCACGTGTGACTCTGCTAGGACATATACAACAAACGTGAGAAACATTACCTCCTCTGTGCATCGCTTTCTTCTGATGAGGGCCCGTTTTGGCGCTGGACAACAGGACCTGAAAGATACAACACAAAGAAGAAAAGTTCACCCGGGTGGACTGAGACCTCTGGACAATACAGATGAGGTGTCTTGTCCATGGATACAGATCTGTGGTGTGAGTGGGAACCAAACCAAGATCTACATATTATTCACTTATAATACACACTTATTATACACTTATTCACCAAGCTCAACATGCTAGGGCCAAAACATCTATCTAGCTAATTAGCTCATCCCCAAAGCTGAGGAATGAGACAAAGTGTGCCTAAAACATTGTAATAATTTCTCTGCACACCCTTAACATACTCTTCCTTTAAAATAATCCCAACACCATTTCTCTTCCTATTCACACCATGATACAACAACTTGAACCCACTGCCTATTCTCCCGCTCTTTCTTCCCTTCCACTTGGTCTCTTGCACGCACAATATATCTTCCTTTCTCCTCTCCATCATATCAGCCAGCTCTCTCCCTTTACCAGTCATACTGCCAACATTCAAAGTCCCGACTCTCACTTCCACCCTTCTACTTTTCCTCTTCTCCCACTGTCTGTGGACACGTTCTCCTCCTCTTCTTCTTCTTCACCCAACAGTAGCCCAGTTTCCACCGACACCCTGTAGGGCAACGGCAATGGTGGTGGTTGTTTTTAACCCGGGCCTCAACCGATCTGGTATGAAAATTCCATCTGTACTCTGCATGGTTATTTTAACTTGTTTTATGATGGATGCCCTTCCTAACGCAACCCTATTCATTTATCTGAGCTTGGGGCTGACACTCAGAGTGTACTGGCTGCAGAAACCAAAAAAGTGAGTCAGTTTTACATTTACAAGTTCTAAACTGAGTTTAATATGCGACTATGTTCAATAATATTTGTACAACTCATACAGCTGAAAACATAAATCAAATATTTACATATCTGTCTAATCACAGCTTAAATATCCAGTGTGGGAAAATATTATGAGTCACTCGAACTGGTTTTTGTTTTTCATACTCATGAAATAATGTGAGATTTAGACACAGATGGAAAGTTGCGCAATGACAAGGAAACAAAATGAAACAGAGCAAGTAGCTCAGTGGGACAGGAGTTGGGCTAATGGGTTCAATTCTCAGTCAAGCTACCTCTATGTGCACTTGGACAAGACACTTTATCTGCTTTGTTCAAGTCCATCCAGCTGTAAATGGGTACCGGCCTTGGTTGGGAAAGTAACCTATGATGGACTGGTGTCCAGTTCAGGGGGAGTCGTAGCTTCTCATCCACTTCCTACTACGGAATTTGGGAAATAACTCTTGCTTCTTCTTGTTTGGTGGTTCTATACAACATTTCGACTGCCTTGCTTCCATTGATAAACATTGTTAGCATTAGCCATGCCATTATCTTGAAAGTAGCTGTCCTTACTTTGGATGCAGGGGTGGTAGCCAAATGGTTAATAAACTTGGTTTCAGTGCGGAAGGTTCCCGGTTCAAACTCCACCCCTGCCACATGTGGAGTTGTGTCATCCGGAGTAAAACTTGTGCCAATTCAACATGCAGATCCACCGTGGATTTGCTGTGGTGACCCCGAGTGCAACCGAGGGAGCAGCCAAAGGGACATTCTAGCTGTCCTTACTTTGGATACTTAGATTTCAAAGCAGACCTTCCCACCTCCAGTTGTTTGGGTGAGGTCTCAATTGGAAATCACTTTATTGTTCAGGGGTCGAGATACATTTTGTATACATAAGTCCTGCTCACAGACTGATTGCCAGACACAGGACGTGCCCACATCAACTATAACTACAGACATCTCCACATTTACTCACTGACGGTTTGTTCACTCGCACAAGTGAACAATTAAAAGAAAGAACGAAAAAAAAACTGTCTGGCTGCAGGCAGTTAGTTCCTTGTTCTTCCCTCAAACTCTCTCATCACTGTGTTAAAAAAAAAAAAAGGACATAAGTCCTGCTCACAGACTGATTGCCAGAGACAGGGCATGTCCACATCAACTATAACTCCAGACATCTCCACATTTACTCACTGATGGTTTGGAGAGATAAACTATAACAGAACTCAGAGCGCAGGCCTGCAGCTCAGCACAAGAACAAATATAAACTAGAAGAGAAATCAAAGTGCATAGTGTGGCTGCAGCTAAAACTTACTTGCACCAGTGCTAGTGGAGTATAAAATTACATGCACCGCTCAAATAATACATGCACAAACTAGCACATGCACATACTATTTCAAGCCCTGTTGTTGCATGATTCTAGAATTTCAAATGCATATGTCATCAGCATTTACAAAACTAAATGCTAACCTAATAACTAATTAACTTCTCATCTGCTGTAACCACAATCATAGTCAATGGTCAATATAAAAAATAAGGTGCATGTTGGTGTATGTTTTGGTATTGTTATTATCTCTTTTCCTTCCGCAGTCAACAGTGCAGTAAACTCCATCAGAAGGCACACACCTGTGTACGAGTGCAGATTTACTGCAGAGTTTACGGCTGCACCTCATTTACAGTAGTGTTCAGAATAATAGTAGTGCTGTGTGACTAAAAAGATTAATCCAGGTTTTGAGTATATTTCTTATTGTTACATGGGAAACACGGTACCAGTAGATTCAGTAGATTCTCACAAATCCAACAAGACCAAGCATTCATGATATGCACACTCTTAAGGCTATGAAATTGGGATATTAGTAAAAAAAAAAAAGTAGAAAAGGGGATGTTCACAATAATAGTATTGTGGCATTCAGTCAGTGAGTTCGTCAATTTTGTGGAACAAACAGGTGTGAATCAGGTGTCCCCTATTTAAGGATGAAGCCAGCACCTGTTGAACATGCTTTACTCTTTGAAAGCCTGAGGAAAATGGGACGTTCAAGACATTGTTCAGAAGAACAGCATAGTTTGATTAAAAAGTTGATTGGAGAGGGGAAAACCTATACGCAGGTGCAAAAAATTATAGGCTGTTCATCTACAATGATCTCCAATGCTTTAAAATGGACAAAAAAACAGAGACATGTGGAAGAAAACGGAAAACAACCATCAAAATGGATAGAAGAATAACTAGAATGGCAAAGGCTCACCCACTGATCAGCTCCAGGATGATCAAAGACAGTCTGGAGTTACCTGTAAGTGCTGTGACAGTTAGAAGATGCCTGTGTGAAGCTAATTTATTTGCAAGAATCTCCTGCAAAGTCCCTCTGTTAAATAAAAGACATGTGCAGAAGAGGTTACAATTTGCCAAAGAACACATCAACTGGCCTAAAGAGAAATGGAGGAATATTTTGTGGACTGATGAGAGTAAAATTGTTCTTTTTGGGTCCAAGGGCCGCAGACAGTTTGTGAGACGACCCCCAAACTCTGAATTCAAGCCACAGTTCACAGTGAAGACAGTGAAGCATGGTGGTGCAAGCATCATGATATGGGCATGTTTCTCCTACTATGGTGTTGGGCCTATATATCGCATACCAGGTATCATGGATCAGTTTGGATATGTCAAAATACTTGAAGAGGTCATGTTGCCTTATGCTGAAGAGGACATGCCCTTGAAATGGGTGTTTCAACAAGACAATGACCCCGAGCACACTAGTAAACCAGCAAAATCTTGATTCCAAACCAACAAAATTAATGCCTCGCAGATGTGAAGAAATCATGAAAAACTGTGGTTATACAACTAAATATTATTTTAGTGATTCACAGGACTGCTAAAAAAGCAGTTTGAACATAATAGTTTTGAGTTTGTAGCGTCAACAGCAGATGCTACTATTATTGTGAACACCCCCTTTTCTACTTTTTTTTTTTTTTACTAATAGCCCAATTTCATAGCCTTAAGAGTGTGCATATCATGAATGCTTGGTCTTGTTGGATTTGTGAGAATCTACTGGTACCTTGTTTCCCATGTAACAATAAGAAATATACTCAAAACCTGGATTAATCTTTTTAGTCACATAGCACTACTATTAGTCTGAACACTACTGTATGACCCCATGCACTTTAATCAAAGGCTAATTAATCTTAAATACTAATGTGTGGAGATGAAAATCTCTGGACTTTGTGAGCCATTATCCAAGTTTAGCTGATTTTTAGTCCTTTTATCCAACGTTTCCTCTGTCGTCTTTTTACTCTCTATTCTCATCACTCTATCTCTTGCTGTTATTTATCTTCACTTGCCAGTCAATTTTATGACATCTTCCTCTTACACAATGCCTCATGATCATGAGCACTTCTGTTTGTATGCTTTTTATGAGGTATGTATGCTGTTTGTATGAGGCTCATAGACTGGGCTACTGGCTACTATGGCATGGGAGGTGGAATAGGGCCAACGGTGAAATAATGTGATTTATATGAAAGCAATTAACAAAACTGCTCTGATACTAGGAAGTCTATAAGGACTCATGTTAGCTACAAGATAGACAGGTGACGTTCATCAAACTGGCACGTCCGACAAAAACAAAAGTGGACTTAACATTCTATACTTGGGGTGCCTGTCAGTGCTGCCAGAAGATATTTGTGAGTGAGTGATTACCATACTGGAAGTTGAACTCAGGCCTTGAAGTATGTCCAAAATAGGGCATGGATACTACAACACAAAGTAGATAAAAATCTATGACTCACCCATGGACTAAAACCCATGGATTCTAGCATCTGTTGCAAGAATGTCTTTTGGTGTCAGGAAGTTTGGTTTATTCACTGCACAGCACCATAACCATACTGGCTACCATTACACAAGGTCACTTCCTAAAAGTTTCACTGTCCTCCCAGTCCCCCTAAGTTGTTTTTTGTTTCTTTTGAACTGGTACATATTACCATACATCCATTGATTGAATAATGGGAAGTGAGATTTTTGCTTCCTCCAAAGTTGCATTTACAGAAAAAAATTGAACAATTCACTTTACTTACGTATACAGTGCCAAGTCACAGCAAAAGTCACCTCAAGACACCACACAGAACTAAAGTGCAGAGCTAATCTACCCCATGAGGAAGCGCATTTGTGACAGTGGCCATTTGCAATGGGTATTATAAGAAGATAAAAAACAAAAAGCACAACACAAGATTTACAGAACATACAGTGACAGAAATGTTGCAGCTGAACATTCACAGTGATGGGATGGTTGAAATGGCAACAATGACAACATTTTTATGATTTTTTTCAAACAACGTACAATGCATCCAGAAAGTACTCACAATGTTACAGCTGTATTCCAAAATAGAGTAAAATTATTTGTTCCCCTCAAAATTCTACTCACAAAACCCCATAATGACAACATGAAAAAGTTTTTTTTTTATATTATTTTTGCAAATTTATTAAAAACAAAAAACTAAGAAATCATATTATTCATAAGTATTCACACCCTTTCCTTAATACTTTGTTGATACACCTTTGGCAGCAACTACAGCCTCAAGTCTTCTTGAATATGATGCCACAAGCTTGGTGCACCTATCTTTGGGCAGTTTTTGCCCATTCCTCTTTGCAGCGCCTCTCAAGCTCCATCAGGCTGGATGGGGAGCGTCAGTCCACAAGACACTTTATGTGCTTTGTTCAAGTCCACCCAGCTGTAATGGGTACCGGCCTTGGTTGGGGAAGTAACCAAGACCATTTTTAGATCTCTCCAGAGATGTTCAATTGGATACAGGTTTGAGCCACTCAACAACATTCACAGAGTTGCCCTGAAGCAACTCCTTTGATATCTTGTCTGTGTGCTTAGGGTCATTGTCCTGCTGAAAGATGAATTCTTACCCCAGTCTGAGGTTAAGAGCGCTCTGGAGCAGGTTTGCTGGAGCTTGATATAGTGACCAACAGGTTCTTGGTCACCTCCCTGACAGGCCCTTCTCCCCTGATCGCTCTGATGAGACAGGCAGCTGGCTCTAGGAAGAGTCTTGGTGGATCTAAACTTCTTCCATTTATGGATGAGGTATGCCACTGTGCTCATTGGGCCCTTCAAGGCAGCAGAAATGTTTCTGTGCCCTTCCCCAGATTTGTGACAATCCAATGTGATTGAGACAATCCTGTTATAGAGGTCTACAGACAATTCTTTAGATTTCATGCTTGGTTTGTGCTCTGACATGCACTGTCAACTGTGGGACCTTAAATGTAGACAGGTGTGTGTCTTTCCAAATCAAGACAAATCAACTGAATTTACACCAGGTGGACTTCAATTAAGCTGTAGAAACATCTCAAGAATGATCAGTGGAAACCGGATGCATCTGAGCTCCAATTTGAGCTTCATGGCAAAGGCTGTGAACACCTGTGTACATGTGATTTGTTTGTTTTTATAAATTTCCAAAAAAAAAACAAAAAAACAAAACTTTTCACATTGTCATTATGGGGTATTGTGTGTAGAAGTTTGATGGGGAAAAAATAATTTCATCCATTTTGGAATAAGGCTGTAACATACAAAAAAATGTGTAAAAAGTGAAGTGCTGTGAATACTTTCCGAATGCACTGTAACCCTGTATTAGCACCTTTGGTTTTTCCCTCTGCACTGGTTTCAGTTATGTACAAAACCTGCACCTGGAGCAACAGTAGCGGTCTTGCCTCCCAACAATTTCAATTCAATTAAATTTCTTTATAGAGAGCGCAAAATCACAACAAAGTAATCTCAAGGCAATATACCCTAGCAAGGCCTAGAGACTATACCCAAAATCCAAACAACCTAAAGCTTTCGGGAGTTGGGTGGGGGGGATGTGGGATGTCACTGGTAAGTGTCTTATAGCCAAAACCTACAATATGCATTATTTTAAGAAAGTGGACCTTTCTGCAAACGTTAATTTTAAATATTTCCAAATAAATATTTTTTAAAAGTACATAGAACTTGAACTGTCACGTAGTTAACTGCACAGCTACCTTCACAAAACCATCAGTGTTTGACTACAATACAAGACAAGAAGACACAAGAAGAAGGTTCCTGGATCAAGGCTCCCCACACCCCAATATACGTGTATGTGAAAATGTGGGTGGAAGGGCATCGAGTGTAAAACATACTGGATCTTCTGTGGTGACAAAAACCAAGAACAGTCTAACGGAAAAAAACAAAAAACAAAAAAAAAACCATTAGTTTCCAACAGATATTCTGCATTTATATGTCACATCCTGAGTACTTTTTATGGATACTCAGAAGATGAACATGTTCAACTAATTTAGGGATCTATATTTTAAAAAAAGATATTTGTTAAGCCACCAGGATCATAATCATCTCATAACAACATAGTCACAAACATTGGTTGGGTTTACTGAATGAGTCATCAGCTGCACGCATCATGTGAGGTACTGTGAGGCAACAAACTGCTTGTACAGTTTATAACAGAACTGGTGCAACATACGTACTGCTAGCCAGAGGAATTTCAGCTGCATACCACAGGGGAATAGACTCAAGTTTAATGGAATAAACACAAACCTGAAGAATAACAGCAAAATAGAATACAAATATGAAATACATCCCAAACCACAACAAACACATTAAACACAGGCTGATGGACTTATCAGAAAAATACACAGAACAACCATAAACCTCTCGCATTTAAAGATATTTTATGAGTGTTTCATTCACTATTGTGAAGATGTAATCATGTATTTGAGTTGTGAACACCGTGTCTTTGGCTAATTACAGAAGCTGGTTAGATGTCAACACCCCCACTGAGTTACTGAACCTCAGTTTAGTAAGTCAGCTATTAACAGGCAGCATCAGGAAGAGCACTTATCGCATAGCTAGAATACTAGTCATTAAACTTCAACGTCCTCTGTGACATCAACGACACCCATGGGTGATATTTCCGTTCAATGTGTCTGGAGTATGGGGGCGGCGAGCAGGGCGATGTGGGCAGTCAACATGAGGCAGAGCTGAGCTTTTAAACTGCAGTTTGAAAAGCAGGATCTGGATCACACCAGAGGCTGTAAGCAAAGCTCACGGTTACTGAGTTTTCAGGAAAATTTACTATTACG
This sequence comes from Thalassophryne amazonica, assembly GCF_902500255.1. Lineage (NCBI taxonomy): Eukaryota > Metazoa > Chordata > Actinopteri > Batrachoidiformes > Batrachoididae > Thalassophryne > Thalassophryne amazonica. Next base: position 68,107,248 of record NC_047121.1, read on the forward strand.
TTAACAGCTTTTGTGTACAAGCCAATACACATCCATCATTTGAGTGATTTAAATATTTCACTATCATTTTTAAGGAAAGGATGACCGACAATTCAGCCACCGACAGCTTACAGCGGCAGCTGCAAACTGCAATGGTACTGTACTGTTCAAAGCTAAAAATTTTAAACTTGTTCTACTTGCCGCAGCAACAAGGACAAACAGACGGCAAGAGATTCAATATTTTAATGTAGAGAGACCTGGTTTTATATTAAGAGAAGAAAAAAAATGCTTTTGATACACTGCAAAGAGACAGTAAGCTGCAACATTACAAAAGGATGACATTTTTAAGGAAAAGTCAGAGGTAGAGCTTCCTGTTTTAATCTAACATTGTGCACAACACAACAAATCACTTATCTTTCAATAAATAAATAATTGGCCATCTAATAACACTGCAAAAATGTACAGCGTATTACATTATCTAACACTACAATAAGTGGAATGATTGTTTTTCTCCCACCGACACATGAATGCAGCATAAATAAAATAAGGATGGGTTAAATAACAGACAGATTTCATTGTACGTAAGAGGAAGTTGTTTAGTGATCAGACAGCCGGAACATCCCTTAGGTGATATATGTCAGAGGCAACAATGACTCATGGGGTGTGCCCTAAAGAGAATTTTAGTTTTTTCTTATACTATTTTGATGTGATTACTGGAGGATTTAACTGCTAACATTACAAAAAAAAAAAAAAACTTCACAAGTATATAGTCTTCCTAATGATGTCACAGCTGGAAGGGTTAACCCCGCCGCATCGCTGTGTTGGATTATCAAACTCATTGTGCTGTTGTGATTGACCATTGAGTGTTTCTGTTGCCAAACTAGCCATTTTGTGGTCCACTATGGTGAATTTTTGTGAAGTTGTGAACTGTAGCAACAGAGGTTATAGAAATATACCCCCAAAAATTGTTCTATCACTTACCTACGGTGATTCATCACGAAGACCAGAAAACAAAGGAACTGTTTTCAGTGTGGGTTTGGATTTATGGCTGGGAAGGATGGGAAAGGCTGGTATCAAAGAATCGAACTATAAGTGGAGTTATTATATTATGGAGTTATTCAACACATTTTGGGAGATTTCGGGGCGCTTAGTCCTAATCTGGTGTTAGTTTTTGCCAATCATATCATGTTTGCTTTTGAAGCTGTTTTTGAGCATGATCAGTGGTGTCAAACCCGTGAGTGAACGAGCAACGTTTGCATAATCCATCACATGCAGATTGCAAAAAAACGTGATGTGATATAGGAAATCTGAGCTCAGCTTCAGATTCAGCCCCCCAAAATTACTCTAAATCCATGCAAGAAATTTTTTTTTTTTTGCTGACCAGTGTTTTTAACTTATTTTAAGATCAATCATTTTGCCTTTTTTGTGCATTGACTGAAATTATCTTCCGCATGCCAACAATTTATGACAAATTCATTTCTCATTTTCTGTCATTTTCTATTGAACATTAATGTTTACAGCAGGGTACTGCATAAAAACAGCGGCTCGCTTCCAGAAAGCAATCTGTGCCCAGAAACGCCTTCAGAAACACTCACGCAATTCAGACTGTGTCCAGGACATTATGATTAATCACCATATAAAGAGGGACCAAAGCGCACACATGCACAAAAACTCACCTCCATGCACCCTAAATGGAACATCTGGAACAACAAACAGATTGTATCACCAATCAGCTCTTTTTGTGACAAGGACAGGGCAAAAACACAAGAAAATTCTCTAAATCACCATAGCAAACAGAGGGCCAGGAGTCAATATTGTCACTAAAACAACCACTATCCACTGTATGAGGATTCAGAGTCGATATGTGCACATTTTTGAGATAAGAAATCCTTATCAAACAAAGTGAAGAGGAAAAATAGTCGTGTTCATTTTTTCTACTTTCAGCCATGATAGCGTGGTAACCCAACACAGCACCATTGCGTCAGCCACATAACCTTAAACGTCTAATGGCAAGACCCTACAGTTCTTTAAAAAAAAAATACAGAATCTCTTTAAAACTCATGAATTAATCATTCGCATAGTTTTTGTTCACAAACTATCCTATAACCAAACAAAGCGAAAGTCAATCTGTGAGATGCATTTTGTACTCATGGTGCTAAATGTTGCTTCATTTTGACATCACATTCACTTTAACAAGCTCACCACAAGAACCAGCATAAAACTATTCTCAAATAACACAATAAATAAACAATGATTTATCATTACAGTTCTTTCTCTCTATCTAAAAATGGGCCCACATTATTTTCATTGCTCAAATTCCATCAGGGTTTATGTGTGTGCGAGTATGTCGTAATAAAAACAGCAGTGTGGTTTATATTAATTGTTAGCTTCCTCAGAACAGTGCGTAGGAGCCTCAGACCGCAGGTCCTACTTCACAATTCTTGGGGTTCAAACATACAGCTGTGACAGTGTGTGATGATGTGGTGTAGACTCTTGTCACTGGAAAAGCACCAAGCAAAATTTGAAAACTGAGTCTATCGTGGTGGTTAGACATTAGCTCCAGCGCCCCCGTCACCCTTGAATGGAGATAGTAGGTATAGAAAATTTATGAATGAATGGTAGTTTGGATGCATTTTTTCCTGCCTGCTGCTGGCGGTCCAGCATAAAATAGAATACAGGCATCTTCAAAACTGTTAATTAGACAAACAAACTTTATATTGTGGGAGCAGACATTTCTTCTTTCTCTCTCTCTCTGTGGCTGCAGGGCAGCTTAAAGAGTGGTCCACTGACCACATGTGGCCTGACTTACCTTTATTTTGGCCAACCTTGGCAATTCTCCCTCCGCATATAAGAACAAGAGTGCTCTAAGAGCACAATATCCCCCGCTGGCAAATGCTGCTTTGGTACAAGTGCTTGCTACATTCTGATAACATTTCAAGATATCTAATAACATTTGTTTTGCGAACACACATCAGTTATTTGCACTTCTAGCAAAAACTGTATAATGAGCTAATTTATATTAAGAATTTCTTTCATAAATCAAGAGAAACATTTCTCGCTAATGAATCACAGAATAGAATAATAAAAATATCAAACAATAGTATAACATGTATAAAATCAATATACATCAAGGATTTGTACCAGGTTTCATGAAATTCCTCCTAAAAATGTGAGAGGAATTGATTTCAGAACGCAGGCACCCACTCAGGAAACTGACGAAGTCTAGATTTGTTAATCAAGGGACATAACTCTGGTAAAATAGGCCCAACTGGAACAATATGCTAATATGTGTATTATCAACCTACAATAAAAACTTGTACCAAGTTTCATGAAATTCCTCCTAAACATGTGAGAGGAGTTGATTTCAGAACCCATATACCCTTTTTGGGACGGACAGATAGACAGACGGATGAAAATCTCCACGACATAATCACCCTTTGGGCCTTCGGCCAGGGGGGATAAAAATAGACCCAGAATGCATTGGTTTGTCAACATCGTTCCCTCCCCCAATCAGCCAAAATTCTGGTCCCATTTTTTACAGTGCTTGACGGGTGAGTAAAAGATACAGAAAATAGTTTCTGATTAAATGCCTCACTGGAATAAATTACTTTTAATTATTTTTAATGTATTGTGCAAGAATAATAATATCCTGAATGCAATATTTTTTTTTTCAATTTTCACTTGCTCCTGCAACAAAAAACACCTAACACTATCACAGCTCCACATTTCCAAACCCTAAATTGCACCCTGAAAAAGTGACATCTGTGGCATTGTGTTGTGTGATAAAACTTCACATTTTAGAGTAGACGTTTCTTGTGACCAGTCCAAGGCACACATGTGCAACTTACAACCACCCAAATGGTGACCATCTTTAGCCCGTAAAGGAGCCCTAACATGCCTTTATCTACCAGTTACATTTAGATATACAGTTAATTCTACGTCTGATCATGTTGAATCTATTCTGCTTTCAGCAAAATGTAGCTAAAAGCCAATCTGTGTGACACATCCACACAGCTTGAGAGAGACGGAGATGGTCACAGCATGGCGTCTTAACCATTTTAACAAAGATGAAAGGTAACAACAACAAAAAAGACAGGCAAATTTCATTTCATGCCATCATTGCTATATTTTAGAAGATATAATTAAGCAAACAAAGGGGAAAACAAAGATCAAAAGGAACACTGCTATCTAATGTATTCATTCTCTCTACTCCATTGATACTTTTCTTTTTCTAATTTGAAGTCTGCTTGCATGAACATACAGAATATACAATGAAAGGAATACAAGAACCAGGTTCAAGCAACCAAAAGATTCTAAACCAACAGAAATCTGCAACAATTTTCAACCTTTTTTTTGTTTTTGAGGCTTGAGTTAAATTTAGACCTGAGTTATAACAATACACTGTATTTGAGTTTGTTTTCTTTATCTTTCACCTTGTATTTGACGTCACAGAAAGCAAATGACTGCAAAAAACCTGTAGAGACAATACTGTTGGATGTTGTGCTTTCATTTAGCATCCCAGTTCAGTAAGGGGCGTAGTTATGAAATTATTACATTATTATTATTATTATGAAATGATTACATAAATTTAACAGATTTCAAAGGTCAAATATGTATTTCTGAGCAAGAGTTCCAAGTCTTCATATAGCTTGGAGTGTGGGTTGATATTGTTGACAAAGAGTGAATGTAAATCAATCAAAAAATTTAAAAAAGTAAAAAAAGTGTTTGATGAAAAAGAAGAAAAAAAAAATGTGTGTGTGTGTGTAAGAAGAGAAGAAAAGAACAACAACAATCCCAATCAAAAGAGGAAGAGAAAAAAGCAGCCAAACTTAGAGAACTAAACACAAGTGATATGACAGTTATGATATAGCTATGGGTTACTTCTGCTTCTGCTCATACAATTTGAGCAACATCTCCAATTTAATTTGTGTCCCTGGAGTGTATTTAATGTGGGCTTCATATATTTATTTACTTCAGTTGATGTAATTTTATTAAAATCTTCAAACCTGCTCCAGATTTTAACCAAAATTTGTCTGAATAGCATCTCTGGTTGCCAATGATTAACAGCTGCAGCCATCACGTTCGTTCTGCTTTAAAAGTCTACTGTGTTTTTGTTTTAAGTGGAGCGTCACATGATCTATGACGTCACCATAGAAAGTTTGTCCTCACTCTTGACGTCTTGATGCCGTACTTTAACCCATATGGGGCAAAACCCTAAACTGTTCTTTATCAAACAAAACAGTATATAGCGGTGCTGAAGAAAATAATTTTTATGACAATTTTGTTTTCAAACTGTGGCAGGTGACTATACGTTTAATCATTATACGTTAAGATATAACACTGCAACTGCAACATTAAATAAAATGTAGTCAAATTAATGTTGGCAAAAGCTTAATATTAAACTGATAAATCCACATGAGTAGATTACTGCCCCACAAATAATAATAATAATAATAACATCACCAGGTTTCTTTTTTGAGCCAGCTACATGCTAGCTAGCTAAGTAAGTCGCTGGACAAAATCACTGTATTGCCTGGCACAGGCTGATTAGCTTGTAAGCTAGCTTGATGACTACTGAAATGAGTTAATTACATTAATTACAGCCAGAAGTGTGGATGCACACCTGTAGATGTCAGTTCTATTTTTAATAGTCTTAATGTGGACGAAGCCTCTTTCTGAGTGTCTCAGTGTCCTGACACACGTATAATAAATAGTGTATAGCTGACATTACTGTAAGGACTGATGCTTTACTTCCTCCTATTTATCACACATTCCACTACCACACACAACATGCATGGCCGTTGGTGGCATTCCTTTGCAACACTTACTGAGGAGGATAACAGTTGAAGAAACTCGTCTGAGGGCGCCGGGTGAAAGCTCTGGAGTCAGCATAGTGACTTCCAAATATCCAGGGTGCTGTAACAGCACTTTTTCCACATATATAAAGTAATACTATGATAAAAGATGAACATATATTCGATGACGTAGAGGTAAAGCCGGGGATTCCCAGGAACAGAGACACTTTCCCATGAACCCACATCCGAGTGCATCCAAATAAAGGTGCTGTGATGTTCTCACACACAGGGTACGACATCATGTCTCCATACGAGATATTTTAGCCAGAGTCACAAGGACGGGATGGAATGACACCGCAGTCAAACACAAATATTCTCTTTCAGTTTCTTCACCACACACACACACACACACACACACACACACACACACACACACACACACACACACACACACACACACACACACACACACACACACACACACACACACACACACACACACTCCATGCTTATAAGTAGCCTGTAACCAGAGCTACTCAAACCTATTTTGTAAACTACAAGTAAGCCTGAGTTACGTTTTAAATACAGCCCACCTTTCCAACTGAATCTCCTCAATGAGCACCTTCAAACATTTCAGTGACACTAATTAGAGTAAATGACAACAGCAGTGATGCAGCAACAGGAAACCAAAACATCATCTGCGTGTAATTACACGAAAACCACCAAAATAAATACTGTTTTACTATTCAGTGTAGCCTTAAAGGGTAAGTTCACTATTTTATGACCTTTGTCATTTATTAACACTGTTAGCAATCTAACAGTGCTCTGCTCAGCGTAAATGATTGATTCACTGGTGAGAAGTCTTTTTTGAAAAAATCTGTTTAAGATATTAATCCATGAAAGTTAACAAGACAGCCGCTGTGGGAGTTTCAAAAAAATGTAAAATAAAAACAAAGATCCACAGCGTGGTTATCAGGGTCTGTGATGTTTTTCACTGTAATATGAGATCCATTAATTTAACAAAAATACAGAAGTGTACATGCAAACGCCACTGTGTATTGTGTAGCACAGCTTTGCTGTGCGTCATAGACAGGTAGATGTGGCACAGAGGAGGGAAAGGAGAAGGTGAATCCATCACATGACCATGGTTTAAAGTTGTCTGATGTACACAGAGTGTCTTTGACAGGCTTACTCTGGAATTAAAGGAAGATATACCAGGTTTTTTCATTATTTACGCGGCACAAGATGCACTAGGCAGCACAGTGATTTAGCGGTTAGCACTGTTGCCTCACAGCAAGAAGATTATTGGATCGATTCCCACCTGTGACCTTTCTGTGTGGAGTTTGCGTGCTCTCCCTTTGTTTGTGTGGGTTTCCTCTGGGTGCTCTGGCTTCCTCTGACATTTAAAGACATGCAGGTTGAGCTTCTTATTGGTTGAGCTAATAGGATTAATAAATGGAATAGTGTTGACAGTGTTGAATGTTTGGTCTCCAAAGTAAAGGTCAAACAAGGTCTACGTCTATTGAGTTCTATGACATGTAACATATGTTACCCCGTAACCTGATAAGTAAGGATGATACATGGTCCAAACTATTCCTTTTTAGAAACGTGTTAACTCAATTAGTAATTTGTATCACATCTTACCAAAATTGGAGCAACTTTAACTTTTGACCCCTGTACAAAATCAAACTGACCTTTGTCGCTATTCTTGCTGTTTTTATCCCGTAACTCCATAGAATTCAGTCACAGATAGTCCAAACTATACCTTTTTGGAATCTTTATGATCAGGCAAATAATGTGGAATATTTTTCAATATGATTGGAGCATCTTTTAATTTGGACCTCTGTGTAATTCTTCAATTGACCTCTACCTGACCACCGATTGAAAAGTCAAGTGGCCAATCATTTTTTTTTCAAAAGAGGAGTGTTTCTGACAAATTTGATGCTTTTATCACCATTTGCAGGATTCCCCTCTAAATATTGTCTTATCCGCTGCACTATGAAATGTTTGCATAATTTGCTATCTGCACTCACGTGCACCACTGTAGTAGACATCAGAGATCAATTTTGTAAATTATGATCTCTCAATATCGTCATTTACTTCATCTTCTGTTGTGACACATTAATATGCAATCACATGTTGATCTGTAGGCCAGAAACAGCAATATACTCTGCACCTCTACCGCATTTTCTTGACAGCATCACAATGTTAAGACACATTTGAATTTTTGCGCATGCGTTCATGCAAAAACAGCTCCAAAATACAATGTAAGCCCCATAAACTGTGTGTTGCATTCATGTTCCATCTGTGAAACATGAAATAACAGACGGCACCACAGATGCAACATGTAGCGTAGTCAGCAGATAGGTATTCTCCACATTAATTTAATAGTATCGCTAGAAATGTAAGCTGTAAGTAATTATAAAATGCAAGAATGTGTTAATAATTACACAACAAAAACTGCAAGGTTCAGAAATATGTGGTTTTGTGTTAATTTGGAACTCAATGCTGGAGCTCTTTTTTCCTTTTTGGTAATTAAAAAAAAAAAAAAAAAAAATCAAGCTTTTTTCCTCATGATGGAAGAGTAGATCACTCAGAAGCTTAACTAAGAACAATGTTTTAATGTGACTAAGGTTCTGAAAAGTCGACTTGTCCTTTAAGAGTGTGCATGTAGTACCCATCATTAACCAGCAGAGGGCAGTGCAGCTTTGATAAGGCTGTAAAATGGGATTGAACACGTGGACGCTTAAAATCAATGAGCACAATTAACATATATGATTACTGTTAAATTTGCACACATCATGGGGTCACATAACTTAATTTTGTTGAACAGCAGATTTAAAGTGATCACAGAGGACCATTAAACATGAGGGTCAAATTATTGTACAATCAAAGTTCATTTGATATTTGACTGAAAATGTTGCCTTTTCAACAAGAGTTTAAGATTTTAAGACATCATAAGATTTCCCATGCAGATGAGCCATTAAACCTGACTCAAGAATTTAGAAAATGTCTTAGAAAAACACAATGTGCTGGGGAGTCGAACACAAATACCAACCCAGACCTCAGTGCTTTGAGAAATGCTCCGAAACAGCAGAAAAAGTGGAGTGAAAAGGGTTTTGGGACAAATTAAACAGTTGTGCAATCGTCCAAAAAAGCAAAAGTAAAGCAGAAAAACCACAGCAGCACCCATTAAAACACACACAGCTTTGCCAAGGAGTCAACAAGCAGAACTGGATCTACATCAAGGCCCAGATCAAACGGCGTTCCTGGGACATTAATTGTGCAACACAGGCTTTTGTAAGTTTACACTATGATTGCATCCTTTCGTTTACAAAAATTATTATTTTAATCTCTTCATGGCCAGTCCCACTAACAGAAAAACACAATAATGTTGTTGGCAAAGGTTGTAAAAATAACAAATTAAAAACTATAGCAGATCAAGATGTGGTTTTACCGTACTGTATGTGATCAATCCTCACCTCCACTGTCGGGCGAGCTGAGCACATTGAGGGCGAACAGCATGGCGTTGGAGAAGGTGGTGGCCTCCTCTTTACTGGCAAAGTTCAGCCCATAGACCTGGCGAGCGTCACGCCACTGATGGAAGGTCGGAGTGGCCTGATTGTATTTCAGGCCTTTGACTATGGAATAGTTTATCACCACCTGGAACAGAAGACGAAAAATAAAGAGAATTCAAAATATTACAGAGCTTTGCTGCACAGCTGGTCAAAACAAAACAATACAAAGCAAAACACAGTTGTGGGCATAGGTTTATATACTTTTGTGTCATAAGCCTACATCCTGGGGGAAATGGGGGGACATGACCCCCTGCCTTAAGGTGCCCTGACACTTGCACGACGTGACGATCTCCACCCGCTGTGTTCCCATCTGGATGCCATGCTTTGTTCCACTGGCTGCCACGTGTTGTGCGCTGGATGCTGCATATATAATAGTTATTTTGTAGCGCATTCATCATTTTCTGTCCGTGTTGGCTGTTGAAAACGCCACTCGCACAGGAGCGAACCAGCTGCTGCTTTTCTCGCGTGCGTTTAAGAGTCTAAAAAGGTATTTGTCCTGTTTATATTGTAATGGCTTGGTAAAACAGTTGCATGTTCATCCCTTCTTGTGAGCAGCTGTAAAAGTATGTTTATGATAGATTTAACATCTCGTTATAATCGTTCAGACGAGCTGCGCTCTGATGCTGTGCACTGACGCAATCACTCGCACACACACGCAGTGTTTTTGACTTGTTTGCGTAATGTTCACAAGAAGTTCACGTAATTAATGCGTGATGGAGATTTTGAACATTTCAAAATTTTTTGGCATACGTGCATGAAGCCATGCACACTTTTTACAACGAGTTTGAGACAAGTTTACTCTTGTGCACGGCTGAGTACAAGCAAGTGCGCGGATCAAAGTTGTGCGAGTGTCGGGGAACGTTAAGGCTTCAAAGAAAATTCTCCATTTAGACAGATACTTTTTTGAGTTTTACATAAAGTGACTGACAGTCAGAGAATAATGACACATATATAATTACTTGATAATGTATTTAAAACATTTGGATACATTAACTATCAAGTTATTTAAAAATCATTCATCTTGTACATGGGAATCTGCACTAGGAGATGTGGGGCTGCATTTTTTTATGCCCCCCTCAACAATACATTCATTCATTTTCAATATGCGTTTAGAATTTTGTATTTATTGTCCCACTGTGAGGACCCTGAGCAAAAACAAACATGCAGAAAAATCTGAATAATGCTATCAATATTTATGGCCAATTTATACTGGATAAGAAATCTTAGTATATAAATAACAGATACGGGAGTGACTACTCAATAAACAGGCCTGATGCCCCACAGTTACCCCTAAAACAAACAAACAAACAAAAAAAAACACTAGGCTTCTGCATTGTTTTCATTCTTCATCTGCATGTTCTCCACTCTGTGACTGAAAGGATGTGTCTCCACAGACAACCTCTGTTGCCTTGTTATTTTTATCTGCCGGCTTCACAAAGTTTTTTGTTTGCCTATTTGCACTCTGAGCAGAGGTTTGCTTTCTGTAGAGGTGCATACTGTGCAGAGGTGCACCCTCTGCGTGCACCAACGTAAACCAGGTGCTCTAAACACCTCTCACACAAACACAAAACAAATGTCTCCCATACCACCGACTTTGTATTAAATGAGTGAATTTAAATTTGTAATCTACATGCCAAAGATATCTCACAGTAAGGGAACTGCGGCTCTGACATCAACGCTGTAAAGAATAAATTAAAATATATGCTGTTTTACTCATAATTAGCTTTGCATGCTAACAATGCTAAAAGTTACCAAACTGAATAAAAGGTTTTGTGTTCATTATTTTCAAAAATTAACAAATGTTTTGAAGTATTGTATTGAATGAATGAAGTTGAATACTTGTATACTTGTGCCATAATGTGTTTTAAGGGTTTTATCATGATGTCAAATGAATGAAAACGTGTATGCCTATGCTTTGACAGGTGTTCAATTGATTTATGATGGTTTGGAAATTATACAATATTATACGGTTTGATTAATGATTGAAATATGTGCTTATGATGAACTGTATTGAACATGTTGAACTGCTGACAGGTGTGTTGACTCTCAAATCAGTAAAGTGTTTTGACTTAAGGTTTTCATAAATAACATATGCTTAAGTAGGGTGTAACATGTTGGTTTAAAACATGTCAGACATTGACCATTTTAATAAAGTCATGACTAATGCCTGACATGATGTTTCATGATATGTTCAAAGGTCACGAGGTCAAGATGTGTACTGCAAATAATATTGTTTTTGCCTCTGTTTATAATCAAATGGTTTGTACATTTATGCTTGAACTATGCTGATCAATAATGAACAGTTGAATGACTGTATTGTTCAAAATTAATTGTTGCTTCTGCATTCTGTAAAATGTGAGTGATCTCATATTTTGACTGTGTGAAAGAACTTTGCTTCCACAGGGAAAACAATGACTGAGTTATTTGTTATCGGGGAGGCAACCTTGAAAGTGTCTGGAGACACAATGATGCCACTGAACTAAACACATGGCCCTGTTCTCATACGGAGCTGAAAAAACAAAAAAACCCAAGAAAACAGTGATTCTTTAACACTATTTTACATTATTAGTTACACTTTGCCACGAAGGCAAAAAGTGGGGGTGTATGTGCTTACAAACCTCTGCACCCAGGGCGATTATCAAATCAGTTCCCATCACAACGTTGGACGATTAAGGATTAACAACAATGCCTGCTTTATTCTACCATGGAGTTACATGTTTGTGCTCAGACTGAGTACGTGTGGGACTGGGCGCCCCGCCCGGACAGATTTCTGAACTGCAAGCTTAAAAACTCTGTTTTTGAAAAGAAGAGTGTTCTTTTTGCTGCACATGCTCTGGGTATCGGTTTTGTGGCGTTATTAAAGATGTGTATGCATTCTGAACCTTTTTTTGCACAAAGATGACTGATTATTGATGACTAATGTGCTCTGCTGTTTTAATAAACCTGGTAGGATTAACTTGAATTCAAATTATTGTTGTCTGTGTATTCTATTTGCACTGCCCACAGGCTCAGGAGGGGAAACCTGAGATTTTCTATGTTTTGAGAAAAGGTTATTTTTGTTTCTTCCCCAACAATGCTGATACACAAATTCAGTAAAAAAAATTTTAAAAAGTCTACAAGCCAAATCTGCTGTTGTTGCATTTTATCTTCCAAATGCCTCTAAGCACCTTCATACTTGAGATAAATGGTGGAAAATTCCTTTTCCACAAGACACGATGGAATATTTACTGATGTATGCTTTCACAGAGGATTAGAATAACCTCGGGTGCATTCAGAAAGGACTCAAATCACTGGTAAACACTGCAATAATAACATAACCCCACCTCCCTATGTGACCTAATCTGTCTCTCTCTCTCTCACACACACACACACACACACACACACACACACACACACACACACACACACACACACACACACACACACACACACACACACACACACACACACACACACACACACACACACACACACACACACACACACACACACACACACACACACACACACACACACACTTCTTTATTTATAGCCTTAATCTTAAACTAAGATTAAGACTATAAATAAAGCAGCACTCTGTATTTGTTTTAAACTGTGACATATTGGACTGACATTTATTTTAAATGCATTAAAGAGTGCATTTTTGATGTGATTTTTTTATTTTGATGCGCACTCTCTCACCTGCTGGTCCTGCAGTTTGACCCCCACCACTCTGAAGGTGTTGTTGGCAGTGTTGTGGTAGATGTTGATGCGGCTGAAGCCCTGCTGCCCGGGCTTGATGGGAACCCACTTCTTACTGGCATCATCGTAGACCATCACTGAGGCGCGCGCCTGACAGATGCTCTGTTCACTGGTGGAAGACAGACAGGATCAACTAATGTAGTTATGTTGACTACAGAAGTAATTAATTAAAATACATTTGTATGACTCAATAAAAAAATAAAAATAAACAAAACTTTTTCTGTTGTTTAGTTTTAAAAATGTGAACAAGGTAGTGAGCATTTTTGTCCTTAGAATGAGATAAATAATAACGTATTACTGTGCCGTTTTAATACAATGATGAACAGTAATGTCCCTCATTCTGAAAGGGACGTGGCTGCAGGTACAGAACACGTGTCCCGAGAGGGAGCAAATACAGGAACAGGACATTTCTGCACATGCCCAGCCAGCGGTAGCACTGTATGTGTGGCACTACAACAAAACCCAGTAATATTAACAATGTCTTAATGTATTACAGCAGTTATTGAATTACCAGAGATGTAACAGAGCCGTAAACATGGGCAGGAATAAATTTTGGTGGTCACATTCGGATTACCACTATGTAAGTTCTGTACATTTTCCCACATTCTTTTCTGAACACTTAACCATTTTCTGGAAAAAAAAAAAGCTGAACCAGAAAGCAAGGCTCTCGAGTTACCAGCTGGTTGACACTCCCATCCACAGCTACAGTCATGAGCTTTGTGTAGTGACTGAAAGAATAAGGTAGATACAAGCGGCAAAAATGAGATTCCTCAGTCAGGCATCTGGGCTGACACTCAGGAACAGGGTGAGAAACGCAACCATTCAGGAGGGATTCACAATAGAAATGCTGAGGTTGTTCGGCATCTGGTGAGGATGCACCCTGGTCATCTCAATTGGGGAGGTGTCCCAGGCATGTCCAAATGAGAGGAGGCCCCAGGGAAGACTCAGGACATGCTGGAGGGGCTATATTTCATTTCAGAGGTGGCTTTGGAACGCTTCTGGATCCTCCAGGAAGAAGCTAGAGGACTTGGCTGAGGATAGGGAAGTGTGGGATGAGCTGCGTGGTCTGCTGAGACCACAACCTGGACCCAAATAAGCGTCAGAAAATGAATGAATGATTCAACAGTTTCTCCTGTGGTCAGATCAAATCAAATCAAATCAATTTTATTTATACAGCACCAAATCACAACAGTTGCCCCAAGGTGCTTTATATTGTAAGGCAAAAGCCATACAATAATTACAGAAAAACCCCAACGGTCAAAATGACCCCCTACAACCCCTGGCAAAAATTATGGAATCACCGGCCTCGGAGGATGTTCATTCAGTTGTTTAATTTTGTAAAAAAAAAAAGGCAGATCACAGACATGACACAAAACTAAAGTCATTTCAAATGGCAACTTTCTGGCTTTAAGAAACACTATAAGAAATCAAGAAAAAAAAATTGTGGCAGTCAGTAACAGTTACTTTTTTAGACCAAGCAGAGGGAAAAAAATATGGACTCACTCAATTCTGAGGAATAAATTGTGGAATCACATTGTAAATTTTCATCCCCATTTATTCCATAATTTTCATCAAATTATGGAATCACCGGCCTCAGAGGATGTTCATTCAGTTGTTTAATCAATCCATCCATCCATCCATCCATCCATTTTCTTCCACTTTATCTGGAGTCCGGTCGCGGGGGCAGCAGCTCAAGCTCAAGCAGCTTGAGCTCAAGCAAAGCCGCCCAGACCTCCCGATCCACACACACCTCCCCCAGCTCCTCCGGGGGAAGAAATCAGGAAAAAAAATTGTGGCAGTCAGTAACGGTTACTTTTTTAGACCAAGCAGAGGGAAAAAAAATATGGAATCACTCAATTCTGAGGAATAAATTATGGAATCACCCTGTAAATTTTCATCCCCAAAACTAACACCTGCATCAAATCAGATCTGCTCATTAGTCTGCATCTAAAAAGGAGTGATCACACCTTGGAGAGCTGTTGCACCAAGTGGACTGACATGAATCATGGCTCCAACACGAGAGATGTCAATTGAAACAAAGGAGAGGATTATCAAACCCTTAAAAGAGGGTAAATCATAACGCAATGTTGCAAAAGATGTTGGTTGTTCACAGTCAGCTGTGTCTAAACTCTGGACCAAATACAAACAACATGGGAAGGTTGTTAAAGGCAAACATACTGGTAGACCAAGGAAGACATCAAAGCGTCAAGACAGAAAACTTAAAGCAATATGTCTCAAAAATTGAAAATACACAACAAAACAAATGAGGAACGAATGGGAGGAAACTGGAGTCAATGTCTGTGACCGAACTGTAAGAAACCGCCTAAAGGAAATGGGATTTACATACAGAAAAGCTAAACGAAAGCCATCATTAACACCTAAACAGAAAAAAACAAGGTTACAATGGGCTAAGGAAAAGCAATCGTGGACTATGGATGACTGGATGAAAGTCATATTCAGTGATGAATCTCGAATCTGCATTGGGCAAGGTGATGATGCTGGAACTTTTGTTTGGTGCCGTTCCAATGAGATTTATAAAGATGACTGCCTGAATAGAACATGTAATTTCCACAGTCATTGATGATATGGGGCTGCATGTCAGGTAAAGGCACTGGGGAGATGGCTGTCATTACATCATCAATAAATGCACAAGTTTAAGTTGATATTTTGGACACTTTTCTTATCCCATCAATTGAAAGGATGTTTGAGGATGATGAAATCATTTTTCAAGATGATAATGCATCTTGCCATAGAGCAAAAACTGTGAAAACATTCCTTGCAAAAAGACACATAGGGTCAATGTCATGGCCTGCAAATAGTCCGGATCTTAATCCAATTGAAAATTTTTGGTGGAAGTTGAAGAAAATGGTCCATGACAAGGCTCCAACCTGCAAAGCTGATCTGGCAACAGCAATCAGAGAAAGTTGGACCCAGATTGATGAAGAGTACTGTTTGTCACTCATTAAGTCCATGCCTCAGAGACTGCAAGCTGTTATAAAAGCCAGAGGTGGTGCAACAAAATACTAGTGATGTGTTGGAGCGTTCTTTTGTTTTTCATCATTCCATAATTTATTCCACAGAATTGAGTGATTCCATATTTTTTTCCCTCTGCTTGGTCTAAAAAAGTAACCG
Organism: Thalassophryne amazonica; assembly: GCF_902500255.1. Lineage (NCBI taxonomy): Eukaryota > Metazoa > Chordata > Actinopteri > Batrachoidiformes > Batrachoididae > Thalassophryne > Thalassophryne amazonica. The sequence goes on from NC_047121.1 coordinate 68,123,473, forward strand.
TTACTGACTGCCACAATTTTTTTTCCTGATTTCTTACAGTGTTTCTTAAAGCCAGAAAGTTGCCATTTGAAATGACTTTAGTTTTGTGTCATGTCTGTGATCTGCTTTTTTTCTACAAAATTAAACAACTGAACGAACATCCTCCGAGGCCGGTGATTCCATAATTTTTGCCAGGGGTTGTATGAGCAAGCACTTGGTGACAGTGTGAAGGAAAAACTCCCTTTTAACAGGAAGAAACCTCCAGCAGAACCAGGCTCAGGGAGGGGCAGTCTTCTGCTGGGACTGGTTGGGGCTGAGGGGAGAGAATCAGGAAAAAGACATGCTGTGGAGGGGAGCAGAGATCAATCACTAATGATTAAATGCAGAGTGGTGCATACAGAGCAAAAAGAGTAAGAAACACTCAGTGCATCATGGGAACCCCCCAGCAGTCTAAGTCTATAGCAGCATAACTAATGGATGGTTCAGGGTCACCTGATCCAGCCCTAACTATAAGCTTTAGCAAAAAGGAACGTTTTAAGCCTAATCTTAAAAGTAGAGAGGGTGTCTGTCTCCCTGATCCAAATTGGGAGCTGGTTCCAGAGGAGAGGAGCCTGAAAGCTGAAGGCTCTGCCTCCCATTCTACTCTTACAAACCCTAGGAACTACAAGTAAGCCTGCGGTCTGAGAGCAAAGCGCTCTATTGGGGTGATATGGTACTATGAGGTCCATAAGATAAGATGGGACCTGATTATTCAAAACCTTATAAGTAAGAAGAAGAATTTTAAATTCTATTCTAGAATTAACAGGAAGCCAATGAAGAGAGGCCAATATGGGTGAGATATGCTCTCTCCTTCTAGTCCCTGTCAGTACTCTAGCTGCAGTGTTTTGAATTAACTGAAGGCTTTTCAGGGAACTTTTAGGACAACCTGATAATAATGAATTACAATAGTCCAGCCTAGAGGAAATAAATGCATGAATTAGTTTTTCATCATCACTCTGAGACAAGACCTTTCTGATTTTAGAGATATTGCGGAAATGCAAAAAAGCAGTCCTACATATTTGCTTAATATGCGCACTGAATGACATATCCTGATCAAAAATGACTCCAAGATTTCTCACAGTATTACTAGAGGTCAGGGTAATGCCATCCAGAGTAAGGATCTGGTTAGACATCATGTTTCTAAGATTTGTGGGGCCAAGTACAATAACTTCAGTTTTATCTGAGTTTAAAAGCAGGACATTAGAGGTCATCCATGTCTTTATATGTCTGTAAGACAATCCTGCAGTTTAACACCACCCTGGCGGTGTCATGTTGACTCAGCTGTTGCTGTGAGGTCAATTTTAACTTCTTTAACACTCAAAGTGCTGGAAGACACAAATAAAAATACTATTGGGTGGGGAAAAAAAAAAAAAAAAAAAAAAAAATCACTAAAACGAACAAGTTTGTGATTATAGGAAGAAACATCAAGCAGACCAGATACAGTGGGGTGAACATCTGCTTTGGCCAGACTATTTAAATAAAACCAGTGGACCAAAACAAACCAAACTTTCTAATTACCTGGTTATGTAAAGCGTGACCGGGAGCCACACCTTTTTCCAGTTGCTACCACAAGTTACGACCTTAGAAATAAGATATTGCTGCGGTGCAGCTGAGCAGTTTCTGCACAAAACATGACAACTATAAGCCTGAACCCTTGACGTGAACTGTGGGGAACTGGCATTCTGCTTTCAGGCCTTTGCTGCGGTGTGGAGACATTGTATCATTACTGCACATCCAGAAGTGTTCAAAGGCATTGGGCCAGAAGGGTAATCACACAGTGTGGCAAAAACACAAGCGTTTGATCAGCAAACGTTTAACCAGCTGGATAAAACGACACACATCACACACAGAGACTTTACTCTCTGGAACGAAAGCTGTTCAATTACGTAGTTTTAGGACTTGATGCGTCACAAAATAATTATTTTCGTGACTTGACATTTAAGAACAGCTCAGTGTTAGGAACCGTGTGTTATGACCTTGGCACCATGTGGGTCTCAAAGTGTTACCACGGCAACACGACAGCGGCAGGTGGGGAGGAAATGGAGACTAGCAGAGGTGAGGATAACGCCCTTGCAGAAGCTGTGAAGAGAGTAAACGCTCTTTAATTTTCCACTTTCAGCACCTCAGGGGCCGACTGTGTGGCAGCCAGACTCTAAAGCCGCTCACATTAGCAGCGTGAAGGAAAGAAAAGCAAAGAGCGCTGACGATCCGCTTGCTGACAGGAACATCTTGCACCATTAATCACATCGATAATACATACAAGATGATTCAATCGTGAAAACTCAGCTTTCAGTAAACTTTTAAACGTTATTTCACTGCTCGAAAAACCACATCTCTTCACCACACGCAACTTTTATCATTTCTGGATCTCTCTCTTATAAAACGATCTGATATGCATCCGAGCTATAATATGATTCAGGAACGATACTTTTTATTATGGAATGATTCAATGCAGGTACCAGATCTGGATCACCACTGGATCATCATCATTAGGGCTGCACGATATTGGAAAAAACTGACATTACCATTTTTTGCTCATAGTGATATATATATATATATATATATATATATATATATATATATTGCATCAATGTAGCAGCAGAATGCTAGAACATTTCAAAGTGGCAATCTGAGTAAATAAAGTCTTTTAATCTGACCTGTTTCATCCTTTCTGCCAAATTCATCATCGTAGCCCAAGGAAAGGTGTTGGCTTGTTTTGGACGATGTTGTTAGAAAATATGTTAATTCCTTATCATGGAAATTACTTGTGAATAAATTCAGCATTTTTTTAAAAAGTTCCTCTGTGTTATAATGCGGTGCTATGGGTGAATTTCTCAGCCTGAGCTGAAGGGAGCCACCAACAAGAATTAAAAATAACATTTTAAAAGCTGAAAGTCCTTTCTGCAATTATTTTATTCGTGTCACAGCGCTCCATTTATTCACGATCAGTGTGCACCACAGCATCTTTTGCCTCTTCAGTCCTTGTGATGAAAATAAATCCCATTAATGTTCCACCAAGACAAAAACAAACAAAAAACAAGTACGTTAAATTACTTTCTTAACAACACCAACATCATGTCATTAAGGATGAGCGGCTGAGGTTACAGAGGCAGAGCTATGAGACGCAAATCAAGGATTTTCAGATTTATCCACTCTGGGACTCAAGTTTCAAAAAGTATTATTTTCGGCCACCAAAAACAAGACAAGTTGCTAGGGAGCCGCTTGCTTTTTTTTTTCAGCTGAGAACATGATTGTAATGTAATGTAATTACCAGGATGCTTTGTTTCAGTAAATTCAACATGTTTATCGTCTTATGTTGGTTAGTCATGAAAAACGAAAGTGGATTTTTATCATTATCACTTGGCAATGTAAAGGTGCATGCTTAAATTAATTATACCACATCAAGAGTCTTGCGATGGAACAATTGCATATGTGTACATGGCGATGCTCAAACGATACATCGTGCAGCCTAACTACATATGCAACATTATTTTAGTAAGAATAAAAGAATAATAAGAAAAAGGCTAAACCAGTTCTGTTAATCCCTGGTTTCCCAAACGTTCTGACCAATAACCAACATTGTAACAATTTGACACATTAGTAATACAGTAAATAACCAAGATACCAGGAGTACAAGAACAATGGTAAACAGGCTCATAGAAGGCACCCTTTGGATTGATACAATGGAGATGTGACTGACCTATTTAATATAGTAGAGGAGAATATGCATCACACAAACCAAAATCAGTGCTTTACAAAATATACTCAACAAAAATATAAACGCAACACTTTTGGTTTTGCTCCCATTTTGTATGAGATTAACTCAATGATCTAAAACTTTTTCCACATACACAATATCACCATTTCCCTCAAATACTGTGCACAAACCAGTCTAAATCTGTGATAGTGAGCACTTCTCCTTTGTTGAGATAATCCATCCCACCTCACAGGTGTGCCATACCAAGATGCTGATTAGACACCATGATTAGTGCACAGGTGTGCCTTAGACTGCCCACAATAAAAGGCCACTCTGAAAGGTGCAGTTTTGTTTTATTGGGGGGGGGGATACCAGTCAGTATCTGGTGTGACCACCATTTGCCTCATGCAGTGCAACACATCTCCTTCGCATCATCCGTGAAGAGAACACCTCTCCAACGTGCCAAACGGCAGCGAATGTGAGCATTTGCCCACTCAAATCAGTTACAACGACGAACTGGAGTCAGGTCGAGACCCCGATGAGGACGACGAGCATGCAGATGAGCTTCCCTGAGATAGTTTCTGACAGTTTGTGCAGAAATTCTTTGGTTATGCAAACCGATTGTTTCAGCAGCTGTCCGAGTGGCTGGTCTCAGATGATCGTGGATGTGAACATGCTGGATGTGGAGGTCCTGGGCTGGTGTAGTTACACGTGGTCTGCGGTTGTGAGGCTGGTTGGATGTACTGCCAAATTCTCTGAAACGCCTTTGAGACGGCTTATGGTTAGAGAAATGAACATTCAATACACGAGCAACAGTTCTGGATGACATTCCTGCTGTCAGCATGCCAATTGCACGCTCCTTCAAATCTTGCGACATCTGTGGCATTGTGCTGTGTGATAAAACTGCACCTTTCAGAGTGGCCTTTTATTGTGGGCAGTCTAAGGCACACCTGTGCACTAATCATGGTGTCTAATCAGCATCTTGATATGGCACACCTGTGAGGTGGGATGGATTATCTCAGCAAAGGAGAAGTGCTCACTATCACAGATTTAGACTGGTTTGTGAACAATATTTGAGGGAAATGGTGATATTGTGTATGTGGAAAAAGTTTTAGATCTTTGAGTTAAACCAAAACCAAAAGTGTTGCGTTTATATTTTTGTTGAGTGTAGAAAAATGAGCAAAAATGGGTCAAAAAACAGACAACGCCATTTTCTGCTACCACAGCACTGCAACGTTCAACAAGTAGAATTTATCAGTGACCTTATTCATGTAAATAAATAACAGAATCATAGGATACAGTCTAATATCACATTTCATGCAACTGCAGGAATAGAGACCCTCTCCCAAAAAAACAGGAAGGAGATAAAACAAAGCAAAAAAAAACAAAAAAAACCAACAAAAAAACAAAACAAACAAACAAGGTAGATAAGTGAGGTTATCTGGCTTTCAGTCCCTGGTTTAAGCCTTAAGGTGCACTGACACGTGCATGACTTTGATTCACGCACTTGCACAAACTTCGTCGTGATAATCCCACCCACTGTGTTCCCAGCTGGACGCCATGCTTTGTTTCACCGCCTGCCACGCGCTCTATGCTGGACGCTGCGTATATCAAATAATTATTTCGTAGCGGATTAATCATTTTCTCTTTAAGTTGTCTGTTGAAAACGGCTCTAATCGCTTCCTGAATGACAGGATCACTCCAGCAGCGCCATTCACGCACAGTGAATGAGCTGGAGAAAGCATTTGGAGCAGTCTAAAAAGGTAATTATTTGTCATGTTTACATTGTCATGGCTTGGTAAAACAGCTGCATTTTCTTTCCTTCTTGTCTGCAGCTGTTGAAGTATGTTTATGACAGATTTAACATCTCATTATAATCGCTCAGATGAGCTGCGCTGTGATGCAATCCGCTGATGCAAGCACTTGCTCTGTTCACTTCTTCTTTACTCCACTTGACGAGCTGCATGTCGTGTTGGCGAGCAGATCGCGCCACGTAGCGCGACATTTATGCATGGATTGTTTTGAACATTTCAAAATTCTCTTTGCACAATTACATGTGTTGGCACCCCTCTCACGTTCAGTCCACACCCATTAAAGATGAGTTTACTCTCCTGCATAACGCAGCTCGCGCAACTGCATGAATCAAATTCATGCAAGTGTCAGTGCACCTTTAGGATGATAACATTCAAATGCCAATATGTGACACCCCCCCCCCGAAAAGCTTTACTTTGCAGGCGTAAGATAGCATGACACCTGAGCGAGGTGCACTGGCTCCCTGTCTCTGTTAGAGCAGATTTTAAGGTTTTGTTATTGACTTATAAGGTTGTTCATGGACTGACGCCATCTTATCTGGCTGATCTGGTGGAACTCTACGTGCCGGCCCGGGCTTTGCGGTCGCAGGATGCGGGACTTCTCTGTGTTCCCAGGGTGAAGAAGAAGTCAGCAGGTCAAAGAGCCTTTTCGTATCGTGCACCCACCCTGTGGAACAGTCTTCCTGCGACCATGAGGCAGTCTGAGTCCGTGGACATTTTTAAGTCAAGACTCAAAACCTATTTTTATTCTCTTTCTTATGGATAGTTTTTATTTTGATTTGTTTTATTCTTTTACTTCTGTTTTATGTATTTGAATTTTTTATTCATTTTTAATTATTTATTCAATTTTATGTTGACTTGTTTTATGTAAGGCGCCTTGAGACGGCTTTTGCTGTGATTTGGCGCATTATAAGCTAACTAAATTAAATTAAATTAATTAAAATTCTTCTCTGTTCCACCATGAAGCTGTGACTGGTGATGCAACGGACAAGCTGCACTATGTACATTTTCTCCAGGTGTAGTCATGTTAGCCTATAACTCCTTCTGAGTTAAATGCTAAATGGACTGCATTTCTGTAGCATGTTTCCATCCAATGAAGATGCTCAATCCCAGTGGTCTATATTGTCACTACTGTATGTGCGGGCAGTCAGTCAGTCAGTCATGCAACATTTCATTGTGAGCAAGATTACTTCAGTTGTATTTCCCTGATTGTCGCCAACATTTGCCCAGTGCTTGTCCAATTGCTGATGGCCCCCAAAATGTACAACTCTGATTCCTAAATGCTTAACACAAAATCTTTTGTGTAAACCTTTGAATTACAGCTGGAAGTTGACAAGCACATTCTTGATTGTTTCATTTCAACCAGACATGCACCGTTTCAATATGTTGGATCAGTATCGGTCATATTGGCCAAAATCATTGGATTGGACATCGGGGGCAAACAAATCCCATCCAATCTGAGTCTGCTGTTGCACGTCAGTCATGTTGTGGGCTACTGTATGATCCAATTTAATTCAATTTCAATTTAATTAGCTTATAATGCGCCAAATCACAGCAAAAGCCGTCTCAAGGTGCCTTACATGGAACAATTCAACATAAAATTTAAATAAATAATGATTGTTTTCTTTGAGGAAAGGAATGATAGAATACCTGTGGCAGAGTTTGAGATGACATTTTGTTAGATGGCTAAGTTAAAGCACATCCAGACAAATGTGTTTATTTACAGATTAGTTGTTTTAAGACAGGAATAAAAGGCACTGGATTGGTTTCGGTATTGGCAGATACTGAAGGTTCCAGTTATTGGTATCGCATCAGACATGAAAACATGATGTGCCATTCCTGATTTCAGCTCCACTGTGGTGGTGTACAGGGCAAAATGACAAAAATTGTGCAGCTATCAAAATACAGTGGAACCTCAGTTTTCCAACGGCTCTCTTTACAAATAAATTGCTTTACAAACATATTTTTTGAATGAAAAATGCATCACTTTTCGAACAAAGTCTTGGTGCCCAAACACCTCTGCCCCCAGTAGGTGGCGGTAATGTACAGTGTTGGGTTGCAATCTGCCACTAAACTCAAAAGAAGAAGAAACAAGAAAGCCCATCTTCGGGTGTTTATTAAATCCTATTTTTGGGGAGTGTAAGCTGGTTCTCCTAATTGTTTACTTTGTTGTGGACATTAAATGTTATGAGCCACGTATTTGGTGGTGGCCTAGTGGTTAATGCGCTTGGTTTCAGTGCAGAAGGTTCCGGGTTCAAATCCCACCCCTGCCACATTTCTCCATGTAATATGGAGTTGCATCAGGAAGAGCATCCGGCGTAAAACCTGTGCCAATTCAACATGCAGATCCACCTTGGATTTGCTGTGGCGACCCCAAGTGCAAACAAGGGAGCAGCTGAAGGGTCTTACTATACTATACATTTAAGTGGAGCTAACAGGTGAAACTACCGAAAGCTGCTACAAGTGCTAACGCTGTTATATACAACATTAAATCCGACCAGAGTTTCACTGCATCAGAGGCGTCTGATTGGTTAGGACGTTGGAGTATTTTATGACAAACACCTGGAATAATCCGGCTTGTTGTGCGGTGAAACGTCCTAACGGAGTACTGCAAAGAGACGCCCAGAAGTTCAGTTACCTGATGTTCTTATGGTCTCTTCTGTACCGGTAAGGTGAAATTAAACTGTCTACTTTACTATAATTACTGTACAGTATTTTGTTTTGGATACTATGCATATTCTTTGTATTTTGTCTGCCTTTTATGAATGAAATGCTGTTAAAAAGGTAAAAACACAGTGTTCTTTTTGGGGCCAGAAAGGGATTAATCCATTTTACATTGTTTAAGGGAAAATTGATTTTGCTTTAAGAACAACTCCGTTCAAGAACAACATTTAAGACCAATTAAGTTCCAAAACCAAGGTTCCACTGTACTTGGATCTGACTCTAGTTAGAAATGAGCTCCTTTAGTCCAGCCGCTTGCTGCTTATATCCAGATCCATCCCAAAACTCATCATTTCTATGACTTTTTTTTTTTTTTTTGAGTTAAAACAAAACAAAGCAAAACAAAAAAACAAAACAACAAAAAAACAGGGGTTTCTTATTGCTGCCTCTCACATAAAATGTGAGGGTTTGACATCAACTTTTCTGTGTGACATGTTTGCAGGTTTACATTTGCTCCAGCCCCTCCGTCACCCTAAACACAACCGGAGGGCCCAGGCAACAGATTTTAATTAGCCCGACTATGAATCAGGCGTGACAAAAACAAGTCTCTTTTATGTCACATGTTCCCAGCACAACAAATGAATAATACTGTTAAAATAATCAATTCATTTCATTTGCAGTTTAAAGTTTTGACTCTTAAAACCAAAAAGAAAAAAAAAAAAAGCCTGACAAACACGTGATACTTATTTCCCTGCAAGAACCTTAAATCATCTCAGGTTGTCATGTTCAAGCTCACTTTGACAGATGGATTTCAACAACATGCACAGTTAAAACCACCATCTCTCTGTCAAACATCCCTCGCGCCCCACTGCACAGCTGCTCTGAGTCATCCAGCTTCAACCACATTTCAAATCCGTCAAACGTTCGATTGTAACAAACAGGGAATTGGTTAAAGACTGTTACAAGCACAGATTCACAAATACGGCTTCTTTGTTCGCGCTGTGTTTACATAAGGAAACACAACAAAAGTAAGCAGATGGAAAATGGCTAAACTATTTACCATATTTTCCAGACTACAATCTGTGTGTGAGTGCGTGTATTACTGCGACTTATACTTTGCTTCAGCATGTTGTCAGTACTGTGTTAACAAGAAACACAACATTAAAGATATTTAGCCTGTGTTCCGTAAGTTAATGTGTTCAACTGAACAGTCTTTCTAGATTATTGTTACTTATTTAACCTTTATTTAAACAGGTTAGTCCCATTGAGATCGAGACCTCTTTTGCAAGGGAGACCTGGACAATTATAAAGTTTCCAATTCACCTAACCTGCATGCATGTCTAAATGTGGGAGGAGACCCACGCAAACATGGGGAGACCATGCAAACTCCACCCAGAAAGGCCACAAGTGGGAATCAATCCCATGACTTTCTTGCTGTGAGGCAACAGTGTGAACCACTAAGCCACCGTGCTACCCGTGCTAATATGACAAAATATTTTTCGCGAATTATATGTTGTGATTTACATCTGGCGCAACATATAGTCTAAAAAATACAGTGTGACAAACACGTGCATGTAAGATTCAGCACAATCTTAAACGTTAACCCTTAAAATCATCTCAACTGCAAGCTGAGAACACAAACCACAGTTGAAAATAACCTGTTTAACTCATGGTATTTCACAGCAGTGGGTACAGCGATGTGCAAGTTTGAGTCAGCCTCCCTATTCTGAATGCAAATATCACGACAGAAAAGTGCAGAAGCCACGTTCCCTCCATCTCTAAATAAATCAAACACTCTCTAATCACATAACAGGCACTTTTTTCCCCACTTCAGAGAGCTGACAGACCATCAAAGTCTTACTGGGGAAAGAAAGGGAGGGGAGGAGGGAGGCGGCTGCACCTCCGCGATGGATCGTCTTACAAACACACGCCCTATTTCGGGAGCAGTTTGGGCCAGTGTGGGACGGCACGCCTTAAGCTCGATGCTCACGGTTTCAGTTCTCCATCAGTCGTCAGAAATATCACAGGCTTCTTGTCTATTCTTTCCTAACAGACGTTGCCCAATCAGCACATCATGAGATGCAGCAGGAAAAGGCATGGGGGGGGGGGGGGGATACAGCTGAGTATGTTCCTCATCCTTATTTCTGCTGATATTAAAATAATACGGTGATGTTTCCAAATCAAATGAACTTAGTGAGAACTGAAAGGTTGACCAGAAGTACTATGGAAACACTGGTTTAGCACCTGAAATGGGCATTGTTGAATGTCGGCGCGCAGCCTGATGTTTTGTTGCCCCAATACAGCATGTTGAAGAGAAATGTCGACTTTTCTCTTGTTTTTTGTAGTTTCACCGTGCAACATCGAGCGTCCATAGGTTTGGAGTGAATTTAACCAGGGGTCACCAACTATGCTCCCGGAGATCACCTGTCCTGCATGTTTTCCAACTCTCTCAGCTCCGCCCACTGCAGGTGACACAATAAGTATGATATTTTTCAACCCATGCCCTATTTTTAGATGTATTGAGGGTCCAGACAAATGCGTATTTAATCGGCACATTATTTATTTAGAACGCAAACGTTTATCGGAACAGAAACTAAGTTCCGCTTTAATGTTAATTAATGTTGTTGGATGGGGCAATGAGAATTCAGAGTAAACCGCTTCTTCTCACCACTAAACAAGTAAAATTAAAGTGTTCTGTTGTGAAAACTGTTTCCATAAGGGGCTAAAAATGTGCAAGACTACCTCAGGAAATGTAAATAAAGCTTTTGAAAAGGACAAATTATTCAGTTTGCTGCTTACCTTAGCCATCTCCTCTGATGGTGCTGTCCACCGAGACATTACAAGTCAGCAGCCGCTTAATCTGAGTTATTGCCCCACTCACTAAAATAAAGTAGCCCGTTAGCTTCTGCTTGCTGTAGTGTGTGTTATAAATAAATAATGCACTGAGGTGGGGTGCTCGAGTGTATTCCAACATACACTGTGTAGAGACTGGTGGACCCCAAACAGACAGCAAGGCGATCTCAAGCAGTGCAAGTCGTATGACATATCTGTCTCTTCTTAAGTAACTGCTTATTGGACACAAAGTTATTCCAGTAATACTAAGTATTCTCAGGGGAATCCTTCAGGTTAAGTCTAAACTGTCTGTAGGTGGTGTGATCATGAGGGTAAGTGGTTGCTTGCCTGTATGCGTTTGTAATCAAGTGGCGCGTTTTCCTCAGCATGGTGCAGAACATGGCAGACTCTGCGCTGAAATTTGCAGTAACTGCAATGGCTGTGAAAAATAGATGACTACATTCATGAGGTAGGGATGAGTGGTTGCTAAACAGGACCTACTGTGGGATGATTCCATGCAGTGATGGATGCATCAATGCACAGCCACAGTGTGTGCTACCAGACCTGAACTGAATTAGTCTAAACTGCATGTTTTTTTGGATTGTGACACAAACCCAGAGTACTCAGAGGAAAGTCACACGTGCAAGCAGAACATGCAAACTCCATACAGAAAGGTTGCAGCTGGAATCAATGAGTCAGCAACAGGAACCACTGGTCAAAATAGCATTGATGCTTCAGGTGCAATTCCACCAAGATGCCAGACTGTGGTGACACCCAGATGAAGATGCACACATGGTGTAGGTCAGTGGTGTCCAAAGACATTCTTGACAGAGCCAAGAGGGTGCAGGCTTTCTTTGCAACCACTGACTCCAGCAGGTGATTTCACTGATTAACATCACATTGAGCAGATCAAATGAGTTTATGAGTTAAAGTGACTTAAACTAGAGTTGTATAAAAATTTGCACTTGTTGTCATGAATGGGGAAATTAGCTATAGCTATATAAAACAATTTTTTTGGCAGCAGGGTGTAAATGTTTTACCTTCTGATGTGAAGTCCAAAATTTTACCATGGGGTTTGTTTTTACTTTTACTTTTAATATTCTGTGTGCTTCTTACCCTGTATGCTGCTATACAATGCTGCTGGAACCGCAATTTCCCTGAGGGAGTCTTCCAAAGGGATCAATAAAGTTCTATCTAATCTAATTTGATCTAATCTAATCTTGTGGGACTGACTCACTTTTGATGCCACAACTGGCCGTTCAAGGAACTGCAAGTTTTGACACTTCAATGTTTGTATCATTTTTCAGTATCCGAGGTTGCAGCTTGGTTATAATGTGTCCCATTTATTGTATACCCCAAAAACTGCATATTTAAAACTAAAGAGAACTTGTATTTTTCTTGAATTTGAATATGTAGCCCAATTCTTTCCATTAAAAAAAAAAAAACTTTACATGAATAAGCCTGCAGCTTATTCCTGAGCATTTTCACCTTGTTTTTGTAGTTTGCCCTATAAGCAGCCTTTTCAGCAGAGGTATTGTAATATTTACTTCAAAAGATGGTCTAAAAGGAGTAAGACAAAAAACCAGAGAAGACCGTGCAACAGTACAGAGATAAAACAAGCGAGGATACGAAGCTCTTCCTCAAATAAGCCTCTCAGGCGAGTGGCGAAAAGGAGGCCACATATGCCGGCTTTTGCATTAAGCAAAGCATTTCCCTGCACACATGGTTAGACATATGTGGGCCATCACACCACCCTCGTGCACGCAAATCCTCCACATACACACTTTGTGAGCGTCATGGAGTCTGTCCATTAGCCCAACTGTCGGTGCCAGAACGGCCGCCTGAAACCAATCCGGTCAAATAGAGTCACAGGTCCACAACGAGTTTGTTAAAAATGACATTCTCATCTTAGTGGTAAATAAAATAAAAACCATACCCAGAAAATTAAAATGAAATGCATCACACATAATTGTAGAGATTATAGTCATACTTTTAGATGGTATGTAAAGAAGAAATTTTCTGTGCCAAACCTATGTCCATCACATTAAATATGCACATAAAGTCACGAAGATGAGAGTACGACTGAAACAATTCACTGACAGAGCTGAATAATTAAAATATTAAAAATCCCTGAGCCAAATGTTCTGCCTCCAAGATTCAGTTTATTCATGCAAATACTCTGCAATAACTAGTGACTGTGTGGCTGCTTTAGGACGCAGTAATGTTCAGGTTAAATATTGGTACATTCCAAACCTGGAAATTCTTTAATTTCAGGGAAATGTTCACATCTGGGTGGCCAAAACATGGCCATCGGGTATTATGAAGACTTTGCGTCCATCCGTCCATCTGTCCGTGTTCAGCATAACTCCAGTCCTATTACTTCCAGGATATTCAAATTCACAGGGAGCCTTCTTGTGACACAGCCCTTGGACAAGTTCAAAGATGGCTAACCTTGACCTATTCTAAGGGGTCAAAAGGTCATTTTCATTTTTTCATTTATTTGAGACAGGGACAGTGCACAATATACATTATCCTTAAATAGGAGAGATGCATTATGCCAGGTTGTAGCACATGTGCTAATTTCCACCTGTAGTCCCTAGACAGGCTGATGGAAAACAATTAAAAAAAGGAAATTTACAAAATATTACATTAAATTTTTAAAATTGCAGACACTGTGTCCAAAGCACATGACATTAGATCACACTATGGTTACGTCTGACCCGAGAGCAACCAATTTTTAACCAGTCATGAAAAAGTGTAAAAGTTTGTACAAGAAATAAGTTCAGTTGGTAACATATTCTACTGGCGCATGGCCACACAAGAGAACACTATACATCTGAGAATCCTGCACTCACCTCGACCCATCGACCGAGTGGCTCGAGATGTTATTTCCGAGTTCAAGGATATGAAAGGTTTTAATGGCGGAGCAGCAGTGCCATGAATGATTTTAAACAACAAAACATAAATTTGAGTACATGATTGAATTTTCAAAGCTCAAAATATTATACTTTGAGAGTATGTGACAATGATGAAATATACGTTTTTTTCTTATCATGAATTTGATTATTTACACCAAGACCCCAACTGAAATTTCAGTGAACACTTGATCATTTATAGCAAACTGTTATGATATAGGTTGTAAGAAAAAGATTTGTTTCAGGGCAGTTGACAAAGTAAAGCCACCTTGACACTTGCATGAATTTGATCCCTGCACTGGCACGCAAGAGTAAACTCGTCGTGAACTGTATGTAAACTGTGTGTGTCACTGCGCTCAATGACACACACTGTTTGCAAATAGGTTGCCCAAGGGTGCCTTAACTGAGAGAGTGGCGTCAACTCAGAACATGGCGCCATTTTGGTTCCAACTGCACTGAGCTACTGTAAGTAAGTAAGTCCCTTCAGCTGCTCCCTTGTTTGCACTCGGGGTCGCCACAGCAAATCCAAGGTGGATCTGCATGTTGAATTGGCACAGGTTTTACGCCGGATGCCCTTCCTGACGCAACTCCACATTACATGGAGAAATGTGGCAGGGGTGGGATTTGAACCCGGAACCTTCTGCACTGAAACCAAGCACATTAACCACTTGGCCACCACCCCTTGCAGTGAGTTACTGAATGCACCTTTTATGTTTTCAACATTTTTTTAAATCATTTAACCACATACAGCAACACATCCAGGTACAGGTGCTATCAAAATAAATACAAAAATAGTCAACCTATCAAATTTACATAAATTTACAATTTATGATGATTTATTTAATTAATTTAAAGCCTGATTTATGCAGCTGCACAGCTGTAACTCTGTCATGCAATGGCATGCGTGACAGTTTTAAAGTTCTCCATCACTGGATTTTGCTTTATTATGGACTAATATGACCCTCAACAAGCTTTTCTTTCTACAATCATCACCTCCAAATCAAAAGGTAAGCTATACAATTTTCTCTTTTTCAGACTTCGTGCTGTAAATGTGCAGACTTTTCTGATAGATTTGTAATCAGCATTCTCAATGCAAAAACTATTATAATATGATAGCAGACAAAGCAGTGAAAGCCGAAAAGTGTCAAATCACAGCCTTTTGTGTCTGATTTAACAGGTGCATGTCCAGGCTGCGGGTCCGAGTCTGAGCAGGGTGTGAAAAAAATAAACAGTCGGGCTTTTAATCACAGAAATGACTCCGGTCCCACTTTCCTCAAATCGGCGAGTGTCAGTGCTGAACTTTAATTTGTACCTCTGTTACTGTGCACGTCCAGACTGCTCTGGGTTTTTAATGGAAATACATTGCGATCAGACTGGATATTTTGTCCAGTGTGAGTGAAAAATCCTTTATACAAAATCCATTATATACAGTGTTTATTTAATGGAAAACAACGCAAAAACATTGGGACTTTTTTTTTTGTCTGGTGACTACGAATAGCTGGTTTATAAGATGATGGTTTAGGTGAGTTTTACTGTGCATGGGACTGAACAACAAATTTACCTCTCAAAACTTTGACGATGAAATCGTTTCCATCCCAGACTTCCGACAACTTAATTGATCGCTAAAAGGGCAATTCATTTCACACCCAATTACCTCAGACAAATATACAGCAATTAATCCACAATTATCACTCGTTGAATGTAATAATGGCACACATCAGAATTAAAACAACCGCACATATACACTTGATTGTTTATGTACGCTAATGTCGTCACTCTCTCAATTAAGGTACTCTAGGCTGCACAATATTCACGACTAGTTCACGCAAGTGGCATGAAATTTTTCCGTGCCAGAAATTTTGAGCATTTTAAAATTTTCTTTGTGCACTGGCACGTAGCCTTGCACAGATTACCACGGTTTATGATGAGTTTACTCGTTGATACACAAGCCTGTGTGTGAGTGCGGAGATCAAATTCATGCAAGTGTCAAGGTGGCTTTAGTCTCAGGGTTATACAGATTTACACACACGCGGGAGAGAAAGGCTGACTATCTTAGAACCTGATATAAGGTACTTGCTTGCACCTTGCCATAGTAAAATATCATATTGCTGTATGATACTGTATATTTTTTACTGTATTTTACTGTCTTTGTATTTTGTAGTCATAAAAATAAGACTATGCATAAGAAGTTACACCTGCAGTCTACAGCTGCTGAGCTGGAGAGAAACTCCAGGGAGGTGGTTACTGAAGCCAGTGGTTATCTATTACATAAAATAAAATCTTTGCAGCAAAGTGGTCGAGTTGGTAATCGCTACATCCTGGTTGGAGATAAAGCCACACTAGGAACTGGCGCTTCTTGAGTGCTGGATTGACGTGGGTGTAAACTGTGGTGGTTGGTTTGTGTGCTTCATTTGCTTATTTCCTCAACCCTGAACTGAGATTCTTCACTTCAGCCGGGACCACAGGCAAATTCAATATGCACACACCCAAGGGCTATTCTCAAACTTACAAGCACGTTAAGCAGACCATCTATGCTTTAATTCTCTGAGGCCCACATCTGTGTGTCTGCTATAATCCGTGTCATCTGTCCAGCAAAAAAAACAACAAAAAAACCCCCCCACAAAAATCATACATAGACTGCCTTCTTTAACTCCAGGCAACATGTAAAATTCAATTCAATTTCCTTTATATAGCGTCAAATCACAACAGAGTTGCCTTAAGGCGCTTCACACAAGTAAGGTCTAACCTTACCAACCCCCAGAACAACAGTGGTAAGGAAAAACTCCCTCTGAGGAAGAAACCTCAACCAGACCAGACTCAAAGGGGTGACCCTCTGCTTGGGCCATGCTACAAACATAAATTACAGAACAATTCACGGACGAATATACAAGAATTGCTGTTGGTGCACAGGACAGGAGGGTCCCCAACACAAACACAACTCCATCTCTGGATGGAGCTGCACCTTAAACAGAGAGAAAAAACAGAATCAGGCATCAGAAAGACAAAAAATACTGTATAATTTGCCAGCATTAATCAAGAAGAAAAACAGAAGAAATACTAAGGTGATCGCCGGGTGCTAGCCCTAAACTTCACTAAAAGACCCAGAAATTAGGTAAAGTTGAGGCCGCGGCCCGCTCCAATTACTAATAACATGAATTAAAAGTGTAAAAAGTGTAAAATGTGCAGTAACATTTTACTAACAACATTCATGAACATTTTGGAAATACATAGGTCTTGTCTTGGTCTAGTCTTGTCCATAAATATACAGTAGTAGCACTGTACAGAATGAACCACTTACAACACAAATGGTTAGCGGCGGTCTGAATGAAACGGGGGCTTTAAACACGCAGAGGTCATACAGGGTTAAACTTGATATTGAATAAAATAAATATGAAATTAAATAAAGAGTAAATCTCAAAAAGTAACTCAGCATCTGGAGCTTCGACTGTTCGTTGGACAAATGATCATTTAAGAAGATGCCTTCCTGAGTTCGGACAAGTTGCGTTTTCTGTCGTTGGTCACCTTATTTAATTAGTCTAGCAACCTTAACAATAGTTGACAGATTAATCAAGAGTTTAAAATTAATAATAATTGTCATTTGCAGTGCTAATTACTAGGGTAAACATGCAAGACAGTTACAGTGAGTTTGTGAGTTCTCAGTCGTAATGGTGATGGCCACAATAAATACAAATTATGTGATTTAAAACGACCCTGCCTCACACCCTATGACTGCTGGGATAGGCTCCAGCCCCCTGTAACCCTTGACTGGGGTAAGCGGATATAGAAAATGGATGGATGGATGGATGGATGGATGATTTAAAACACAACATTAATGGTAATGGACACTTTTACTCACCGCACTACTCCACACACTCAAAAAAAAAAAAAAAAAATCAGATAAGGTGTGGCAAGTTGTGTCTGACACCTCAGCAGCTAGTGAGTGGGTGTTCTATTTCATTTTAACAGATTACTTAAACACTTGACACTCTGTTTTCATTGAGGACCATCAGCAAAGGTTCCTTGTTTTAATTGTTCTTTATGTTCCTTAATAAAGGGAAAGCAATGATACGATCTGCGACTAAAAACCGTAATTTGATCCAAACCATGGGTTTTGTGATCTGCTTTACGTGTAATAACTACACTGTGCATTTCGTCTTAATAACAATGTAATTTGAGTTTATTTAGAGCTCTACTACTGATGCCATAATGGTACCATGTGTTTCCTCTACAGCAGTTTGAGGCAAAAACAAACCGCTATGAAACAGCACAGTTCTTCAAGATGAGTAGAACACTCAGAGGTCTCACTGCTAATAATATTTTAATCTAATTCAGGTCGTAAAAAGTGGACTGGCCCCAGTTTCTTGAGGTCTTACGCATTCGTAAAATGCTACAGGTTTCACCTCCTGCTGTATATTTACTGTATAAATGATCAATATTAAAAATATAATTTCAACCTAATTTAGGCACAAAGTGACTATAGACGGCACGCGATGCACAAACAGGTTGTTATTGTGATCATCTCACTCACAATAACAAGACAACATGTATATAATCCTACAGCAGTGACCAAATTTCACTCCCTCCGTCTCTTTCTTCCATCCTTTCTCCTCCCATCGGAGAAGAGCGAGAGATGAGCAGTCGTCTAGTAGTGAATGGCTGCCGTTGTAGCCAGAAGCCGTGCTGTGGTCAGGACTTGAGTGAATTAAACATGTGAGACACTCTATGTGGGGCTGCTGTGAGTTTACAACAAAGGCTACAGTAACTGCAGTGCACTGAATCCACCTGAAAAGATGTGATCAGGCAGGAGAAAGAGGAGAAAAATGTCCAAAAGTTTAAACCTTCAGAATCTAAACTTATAACTATACAGCTGCAGCTATGATTAAGATTATAAATTAAATCAATTCTGGGGACATGCTCCCAGAATGTGCTTCACCACATCCATGACTCCACAGAACCACCTCGAGTCCTGGATGGCAACCACTCAGGCAGACAACCTGAGAAACCTGAAAAAACAAGATCGTGCACAGAGGACCGCACCAAACGACCAAAACATCCAAGCTGATGCTTCCTTACAGTGTAAACGATGCCCGTCATCTTAGTCTCCCTTGATACAGTCATTAATTTAAACACATGCACACCTGAAACCTCATCAAACTGCTTTTTGTGTGACATTCAAGGAATATCTTATTTGCAGACTGACATAAACAAATCCCCACAATTAAGGAGCTTGAATCAAAAATCTGAAACTGATCAAAAAACACTTGCAGAAAATATGTTTTTACTCATGCACAAAAAAAAAACACTCCATATATTACATTTTCATGCCAAATCATATTATCCATAGACATGAGAAGCAAATAGCTTTAACCTCAATCCTGCAACCAAATTACAGTTTGTGGAGACAAGATTAAGATCACAGATTAGTATTTTAGCTTTGATTAAAAGACAACAGGGAAAGATTATCACAGATCAACACCATCTGCAGTACCAAGTTATCACACACCTGAACATTTCTGAGCAAATACAACAACCCAAATTTCAATCACAATAAATGAGTTCAGTGCTTTGTGGCTGGAATGCAAAGGGGGATGCAATTCATATTTTTCTGATTAGACAACCCGATGATCATTTTTCTGTTGCACAACCAACAACTATTTAGGATCACAAAAACAGAATAGTAAAATCTTGCATTTTAAAACCTGAAAAGAAACACAGCTGCATTTTGTATTGAAATTAACCTGCGAATAGTTAAATTTGTACCCCTCAGGACATGAATTAATCAATCTGTTCCACTATTGACTAGTCACCATACATACACTCAACACTGCTGTAAGCAGGCCTGAGTGCACTGATGTGCGCACACAGCATCCTGCAAAGTGTAGTTACAGACCTGGCAGCGATGTGGCTGTAAAACAAGCCCGAGTCGCTGACACTCTGAGGGAGACAGTAACGCAGCACCTGAATCCGATGTACATCCATTTTGGCAAAATGGGAAACGGCAGCGGCGGTGGCAGGGGGCTATGACACAAACGCCCTCGTGTTCTTCTCCAACGCCTTTAATGGACATTTATGAAAGCATCAAAAAGTCTAACAGGCCAAAAGCAGCTTAATCCTCCTGAAACATAATTTAGGAACAGCGATAACTGTGCAAACACTCCAGAACAGGAATACGACAAGAATTCCAATTTTAAAAAGTCCTGGTGCACTGCTGCTGCATCCGCTGTGAGCCAGGTGATCCATCCAGAAACAAAAAGATGAGTGACGGACAGCCTGGCAGAGATGAAGTCACTGACCAGTCTGCTGTCTGACTGCATAGCAGATGTGTGTGTGTGTGATCATACTGATAACCCAGGGGAGATTACCTCATATCTGACTCAACCAGCTACCACCCCCCATCCAAGAGTAGCACGTGTCTGACAGCCCCCTCAGGATTAACAAACAGTAGTCCACGCTGTGGTGTGCCACTGATCAGGATGCACTCTCTCGTTCAGGACACGCAAGTACAAAGTCCATTAATGTTGGTCAGACAAAGTGACAAACCGATTCTCAATAATAATAATAATAATTCTGAATCTGTACTTGAACTGAACTCAGTAGGAGTCACTTTAGAAGCCATCTGTTTGATTGTTATCTGGAGGGACCATATTCAGAGTCTCATCCAAATGTACCAGAATGCACGATCAACACCAGCGAAATACACACACAAAAAAAAAAAAAAAAGACTCATTAGATGAACTCAATTCAATTATGTGTAGGATTTCATCTAATAAATATATGTATATATAAGAGATATAAATATATGTCTCTTCACTGACTTCCTGTCCCTGTGAGATCAGATTTTAAGGTTTTGCTACTAACCTATAAAATTGTTCAAGGACTGGCACCTCCCTACTTAGCTGACCTAATTAAACCCTATGTACCGGCCCAGGCTTTGCGTTCTCAAGGTGCAGGACTACTTTATGTCTCTAGGGTGAATAAAAAGTCTGTGGGTCACAGATCTTTCTCTTATCATTCCCCTGTTCTGTAGAATGATCTCCCTGCATCGATAAAATAGTCAGATTCTGTTCAGACTTTCAGGTCCAGACTTAAGACGCACTTATTTTCCCTTTCGTATGGCTTGCACACTGGCATAGTATCTTACTGTGCTTTTTACACTTTTAAATTTATTTTATTAGTAAACAGAGCGTGCCACGGCCTCAACTTTATCAAAAGTGTGGATCTTTCAGTGAAGCTTAGGGCTAGTGGCCAGCGATCACATTAGTATTGCCTAGTATTGCTGACAAATTATACTGTATTTGTTGTCTTTCCACTGCCTGATTCTGTTTTTTCTCTCTGTTTGAGGTGCGGCTCCATCCAGAGATTGGTGTGGTGTCTACTTCTGCAACCCTCCCGTCCTGTGCACCAGCAAAATTTCCTGTATATTCGTTTTGTAAATTGTTTTGTCGATTGTGTCAACAGCATTGCCCAAGCAGAGGGTCACCCCTTTAAGTCTGGTCTGCTTGAGGTTTCTTCCTCAATCATCAGAGGGAGTTTTTCTTTAACCACTGTTGCCTGTGTGTTTGCTCTGGGGGTTGGTAAGGTTAGACCTTACTTGTGTGAAGCACCTTGAGGCAACTTTGTTGTGATTTGGTGCTATATAAATGAAAATAAATTGAAAATGTAGCCCCAACACAAATAAAGCACATCCATGCAAGATCATTTAATTTAATTTAGTTGGGACTACATATAAATTATTAGATGGAAACCCAATCCAATGAGTCAGTTTTTTCAGTGTACAGAGATCTTCACGGTCCAAAACTTTGGACGTCACGTCAAAAACCTGCCCTAAAAGCCAATTTGCAAATTGGATATACGTCAAACAACAACAAACAAAACAAACAAAAATCTACCGGTTATTAGATCCAACACAAAATGGTAACAGGGATGGGCACTAAGAGTGCGTGCAGTGCAACGCAA